>NC_135958.1:68838000-69138000 GCF_053455715.1 Rhinoraja longicauda
GGGGTATGGAGAGAAGGCAGGTACAGGCTACTGAGCTGAATGATCAGCCATGATCATATTGAATGCGGTGCAGGCTCGAAGGGCCGAATGGCCTACTCCTGCACCTATTTTCTATGTTTCTATGTTTCTATTTGCGCAACTGTTAAGGGGTGTCATCATATTTGACCTCACCACACGATTAACTAAAATGTCTTTTGATTCAGTTACAGAATGTAGGGATTACTGCTGTTCATGCCCATGCATAATTACTCTAGATAAGATGGCGGTGAGCTGCCTCCTCGACCCAATCGTTCCAGTCATGACAGCGTTGTCACTTTGATATGATGGAATCTTTCAGGGCAATTCAGTTCCCTCTTGAACCGATCAGACAGTAACCATTCAGAGATGCATCCACATAATGTATCTGCTGCGTTTGAGAGAGCCACATGCCACGACCAAGGCTTGCCAAGGTTTGGTGATTCTGAAGCAGATGAGTTCTTGAAGCTGGAGATCTTCTCGGTGGACCGCCCGCATCTCGAGAGCCTTCTGCCGCCATGTGGGACTTAGTCTTTGGGAGTTAGTGGGTTTGTAGTAGTGGGACTGGTAGGTGGAGCCAGATGGGCACGGTAGCGCAGCGGTAGAGTTGCTGCTTTACAGCGAATGCAGCACCGGAGACTCAGGTTCGATCCTGACTACGGGTGCTGCACTGTAAGGAGTTTGTACGTTCTCCCCGTGACCTGCGAGATCTTCGGTTTCCTCCCACACTCCAAAGACGTACAGGTATGTAAGTTAATTGGCTGGGTAAATGTAAAAATTGTCCCTAGTGAGTGTAGGATAGTGTTAATGTACGGGGATTGCTGGGCGGCACGGACTTGGTGGGCCGAAAAGGCCTGTTTCCGGCTGTATATATATGATATGATATGATATGAAAACCCGAAGAAACCTTCACAATTTACAAACTGATCCTGTAGGATCATTAAAAGCTGGAGTAACTCAGTGGGTCAGGCAGCATCTCAGGAGAGAAGGAAAGGGTGACGTTTTGGGCCGAGACCCTTCTTCAGACTGAAGAAGGGTCTCGACCCGAAACGTCAACCATGATCAGCCTGAAGAATGGTCTCGACCCGAAACGACACCCATTCCTTCTCTCCTGAGATGCTGCCTGACTTGCTGAGTTACTCCAGCTTTTTGTGATACCTTCGATTTGTACCAGCATCTGCAGTTATTTTCCTACGTAACCTGTGGGATCATTGTTACGGTGGTTGTAAAAATGCTTTGCATTCCAAATAAGGTGGTAGCATCAGCACCCAGGATCGAGTAGTTATTGCCAAACTATTTCCTAAAGCAATTCAGCGCTATAAACTGGCCATTAAATCAGAGCAATTCCCAGCTAAGTACAAGCTACTTAACTTTCCATCTTTTTCTCCTTTGTCCAACATCAATTATGCCATTAGCAGGTTGTTGTGTAAAACATTGCACAGAACACCTCAAGCACTGTGGCTTCTTCCAATGATTCAGCGATTCGATGGTACGTTATTGTCACATGTACCTAGCTAGGTACAGTGAAATTCCTTGCTTTTGCATACAATCCGGTAAAGTCACACCGCAGACGTTTCTAGCGCCAACAAAGTTTCAAAAGTTCTTAGTACGGTCAAATCTTCTCACAGCAGTGGACCAAGCCTGTCGCCGCACATGGCCACAGGCGGCCGTCGGGTCCCTCTTAGTTCTTGCCCCCCCCCCCAACATCAGCCCCCTCTTTGTTCTTGCCCCCCCCCCAACACCAGGTCCCTCTTTGTTCTTGCCCCCCTCCTCCCCCCCACCCCCCCACACCGGGCCGCTCTTTGTTCTCGTCGGCCCCCGCTAGGTCCGTCGTTCTGGGTGGCACGGCCCACTGTGTTGCTCTTGGCCGCCCTCTTTGATCTCGCTCGGCATGGCGGCCCCCCAGGTCCCTCTTTGTTCGCGTCGGCCCGCCCGCTGGGTCGCTCGCTTCCAGAACCTCAACTCATAACCTTTTGAGTTCCACAGCATTACAGCATTATTTACTCAGCCATGATAGGACTTTTTTCTTCAGTCTATAAGGGTCTTGGCCTGTCTGCAGGTGCGACAGAAGATTGCATCCTTTTATTTTGCGTCTACACAATGCTGGAAGAAAGACCACTCGCTACACCAATAGTACAGAAAACAATCCAAAAGTTCACAACAAAGAAATGGATGAGGAAGATCATTCAGGCTATCTGACCCTTCCATCCATAAATTCTTCCGGTTACATCACCGATAAATACTTACTGCCACTCAGTGTCTCAAATTGGAGTGTTCGGAGTATGCGTGTAGTTCTGGTCACCCCAACACTGGAAGGGTGTGGAGCTTCGGAAAGGTTGCTCAGGAGAGTTTGCAGAATGTACCCTGGATTAGGGAGTTTCAGTTACAAGCAGAGGTTGGACAGACTAGGATCGTTTCCTCTGGAACACCGGAAGTTAAGAGGGGGACCTGTAAAATGGTGACAGGTACAGTTGGGGTAGACAGAACCTTTTTTTGTCAGGATGGATATATCAAACACGAGAGGGCAGAGCTCTGAGGTGAGAGGGGAAGGGTCTGAGGGAGATGCGCGGAGCAAGTTTTTAACACAGGGGGAGGTGAGTGCCTGGAAAGCTCTGCCGGGGATAGTGATGGAGGCCGATACGACAGTGGCATTTGAGAGGCCTTTGAATAGGCAGATAGATATGCGGGGAATGAAAAGATTTGGAGTTGCATATCCATATACGGATATGAGATAAGAGTTGCTCTTGGCATCATGTTCGGCACAGATACTACGGGCCAAAGGGTCTGTTCCTGTGCAGTGCTGTTCAATGTTCTGCTCTAAATCTGTATCTTGCCAAGTTAGATGAGTATTCATGCTCTATCACCACCTAGTCTATATGATTTCAAGATATCCCACACCACCAACCCAAGTTCCCTTTCAGTTCCTTCCCATCAACTGTGTGGCCAGTTTCCTCGTCATCCCGTCTTAATTTAGTCCCTTGAATTTTTTTTTCAGCATTGTCTGGAATGTTCAATTTAGTTTAGTTTCGATTATTTGGGAAATACAGTGCGGAGACAGGCCCTTCAGCCCATCGAGTCTGCGCCGACCAGCCATCCCCGCACACTAACTCTATCCTACACACACGAGGGGTCATTTACAATTGCAGCAAGCGAATTAACCTACAAACCTGTACGTCTTTGGAGTGTGGGAGGTGACCGGAGATCCCGGAGAAAACCCACACAAGTCACGGGGAGAACATATAAACTCTGTACAGACAAGCACCTATTGTCATGATCGAATCCGGGTCTCTGGCGCTGTAAGGCAGCAACTCTACCGCTGCGCCACCGTGCCGCCCGAAAGATTGAAAGCAATTTTTATATTTAATTGATGAAAATTGGACAAAAAGCCAAGTCCAACCGTAGTCTTGCATACTTCAAACATCAGAGCTATCATTCAAAGAAACATAGGTCCCTGTGATCATTGAGTCATACAACATTCAGTCTGAGCTGAAAAATTAACGTTGGATGCATTCATCATAATGTTACAAAAAAGTCTTGAAATATGAATCTACATCCCTTTTAAAACTAATATAAATTCCAGATCCATTTGATTTTGGTCGGGCATGCCATATCTTATTGTGTCACAATATTTTTTCTTTCTGCATTTTGCTTTTTCGGCATAGCTTTTAAATATATATACTCTAATTATTAACTCAAGCTCTTATGGAAATACTTATGCTTTATTTACTCTAAATAAATGTAAGCAACTCAGTGCTGCTCTTACCCTTTTTAGTTTTAATGAAAGATCCCGAGTTTGTTTAGTTTCCATACATAATTAAGATCTTCCATTCCAAAAATCATCTCAATCTGGTTACTTCATTGGCATAAGGCACAACATTCTATTGTGCCTCAAGCA
This sequence comes from Rhinoraja longicauda, assembly GCF_053455715.1. Lineage (NCBI taxonomy): Eukaryota > Metazoa > Chordata > Chondrichthyes > Rajiformes > Arhynchobatidae > Rhinoraja > Rhinoraja longicauda. Next base: position 68,841,911 of record NC_135958.1, read on the forward strand.
ATGTTATATGGGTTTGTCTTTTTGTATTTAATGTGTCCATTTATGAAACCTTGTATTCTATCCAACTTTTAAGAGTTTTATAAACCTACGACAACCGAAGTCAACCTACGTCCACCCGCGACAAACTACGACCCTGTCGGCGACAACTGAAGACAGTTCACGTCATTTTGGCCTCCGGTTTTTACGCCGGCACCTGTCGCCGGTTGACGTAGGTTGACGTAGGTAGTCGCCAATGGAATTCACTGAAGTCAGCACCGGTGACAACCTTCGTCACCTGGCGACAATCTACGACAGCACCTACGTCAGGGGATGCCAAGCTATGCTCATTGGCGTCAAACCCACTGTCGCCGAAATTTTTTCCATATTCGGAAAATCCAGCGACGACTCTTTGGAGACAACTCACCACCATACAGGTGACACCCCGGCGACCGTGTGGCAATTGCTTAGTCGACTGTAGTTGCCTAAAGAATCGCCTAAGTGGGACAGGGGTTTTAGTCCAATTTCCCCAAATTTGACCCATATCCATGTAAACCTTTCCTATCCATGTACCTGCCCAAACATCTTTTAAATGTTGTTCTTGTACTGTATCTGTCCACATTGTTTCCGCTGGCAACTCTTTCCAAGTCAATAGACAATAGACAATAGACAATAGGTGCAGGAGTAGGCCATTCAGCCCTTCGAGCCAGTACCGCCATTCAATGCGATCATGGCTGATCACTCTCAATCAGTACCCCGTTCCTGCCTTCTCCCCATACCCCCTCTCACCGCTATCCTTAAGAGCTCTATCCAGCTCTCTCTTGAAAGCATCCAACGAACTGGCCTCCACTGCCTTCTGAGGCAGAGAATTCCACACCTTCACCACTCTCTGACTGAAAAAGTTCTTCCTCATCTCCGTTCTAAATGGCCTACCCCTTATTCTTAAACTGTGGCCCCTTGTTCTGGACTCCCCCAACATTGGGAACATGTTTCCTGCCTCTAATATGTCCAATCCCCTAATTATCTTATATGTTTCAATAAGATCCCCCCTCACCCTCCGAGTGAACGTTATTCCTCAGGTTCCTATTAAATCTTTCCCTTCTCACCTTAAAACTATGCCCTTTAGTTCCTACCCTGGGAACAATATCATGTGCATTCATCCTATCTACACCACTTATGACTTAATACCCCTCTATAAGATCACCCCACAATCTCCTACACGCCAAAGAATAAAGGCCTAAACTGCCCAACCCCTTCCAGTAATTCGTTTCGAATCTGGGCAACATTCTCATGAACTTTCTTTGCATCCTCTCCAGCTTAACGGCATCTTTCCTGTAACAGGGTGACCAAAACTGAAAACAATACTCCAAGTCTGGCTCACCAAATTTATTAGTTCCAGTTGATAGAGTCACACAGTCATACACTATGGAAACAGCCTCTTCAGTCCAACTCATCCATGCTGACCAAGATGCACCATCAATAGTTCCACTTTCCCGTGTTTGACCCGTATCCCTCTAAACCTTTTCTATCCATGTACCTGTCCAAATGTCTTTTAAAGCATTTTGTGAGGTGCCTGACCCGCTGAGTTACTCCAACATTTTGTGATCCTTCTCTCCAGAGATGCTGCCTGACCCGCTGAGTTACTCCAGCATTTTGTGGTCCTTCTCTCCAGAGATGCTGCCTGACCCGCTGAGTTACTCCAGCATTTTGGGATAACTTTAGATAGCTCCTCTGTTCCTCCCTTCCCCTCCCCCTTCCCAGTTCTCCTACTGTCTTCCTGTCTCCACCTATATCCTCTCTTTGTCCCGCCCCCCCCTGACATCAGTCTGAAGTAGGGTCTCGACCCGAAACGTCACCTTTTCCTTCTCTCCAGAGATGCTGCCTGACTCGCTGAGTTACTCCAGCATTTTGTGCTACCTTCGAAATGTCTTTTAAACGTTGTTATTGTACTTGCATCAACCACTTAATATGGCAGCTTGCTCCATGCCCCCACCACCCTCTGCGTGGAAATGGGTTCCCCCTGTGTTTCTATTAAACTTTGCTCATTTGTCACCTTAAACAAATGCCTTCTAGTTCTTGATTCCCCTACCCTGGGAAAACGACCAAGTGTATTCACCCTATTTATTCCTCTCAAGATTTTATAGACCTCTATAAGATCACCCCGTGGCTTACTGTGCTCCAAGGAGTAAAGTCCTAGCCAGCTCAACCTCGCCCTTTAGCTCAGGCCCTCGTGTTCTGGCAATATCCTTGTAAACCTCTACACTATTCCCAGCTTAATATCATCTTTCCGCTTGCAGGATGACCAAAACTGAAAATAATATTCCAAGTGTGGCCTCTCCAAATTTTTGCAAGATCCAACATAACGTCTCAACTTTGATACTCAATGAACATAGCGAAGTTGAGTAAAACTTTTCAACAGATTGGAAATCAAAGGAAATCTGTGCTTCCTAACATCACGGTGCCCCATAATCTATTACAAACTATTAACTGTTCTTTAGCTATAACAGTGTTTTAATGAAAATAGCTTTGGCATCCAATGACCTTTTTAAATCGTAGATGCAAAGAACTGCAGATGCTGGTTTACGAAATAAGACACAAAGTGTTGGAGTATCTTAGCGAGTCAGACAGCATTTGGCGAACGTGGATAGGCATTGTTTTGGGTCAGTCTGAAGAAGGGTCCCGACACAAAATGTTGCCTATCATATTCTCCAGAGATGCTACATTCATAAGTTCATGTTCATAAGTTCTCAGAGCAGAATTAGGTCATTGAGCCCATCAAGTCTACTCCGCCATTCAATCATGGCTGATCCATCTCTCCCTCTCAACCCCATTCTCCTGCCTTCTCCCCATAACCCCTGGCACCCTGACTAATCAAAAATCTGTATATCTCCACCTTAAAAAATATTGATTGACTTGGCCTCCACTGACGTCTGTGGCAATGAATCCCACAGATTCACCACCCTCTGACTAAAGAAATTCCTTCTCATATCCTGTCTAAAGGTGTGTCCTTTTGTCCTGAGGGCATGGCCTCTGGTCCTAGACTGTCGCACTAGTGGAAACATCCTCTCCACATCCACTCTATCCAAGCCTTTCACTATATGGTAAGTTTCAATGAAATGTCCCCTCGTCCTTCTGAACTCAAGCTGAGTTACTCCAGTACTTTGTGCCTTTTTTGGATCGTTTAATTCATGCCATCAAATCCTGGCGTGGAGAGTTTTACCTTAAAATCTAACGTTTTGTTTCCAAAAACATTCAGCTTGGTGCACTACGGTTCATTGCGACCACACAGGGACATGATTGCACTGGTGTGCAGGTCTGGTGAAGGAGCAGGTGAGAATAGGTGCACGTGGCAGAAGCCGGAGACCTCGGGATCTGAGCAAAAGGCCAGAGATTCTTGAAACAGGGGGGCAAGTTCAATAATCCAGCCCATTCCAGCTGAGATCTGAGATTAAAGAATCTTCATCATCATATCATGCTTGAATCATATGCCAGAAATTTATGAACAGAGGTCCTTTACAGCATCTTATGAAAGAATTTTTAGAGACTTCAAGTATGTAATATCCATTACATTGTTCTCATGATGTGCTACATGCTCCCTGTAAAGAACCCTGTGAACTTGTTAAAAATAATTTGCTTTTTACAAAAAACTTTTTCACTCAGAGTTGTGAAGCTGTGAAATTCTCTGCCTCAGAAGGCAGTGGAGGCCAATTCTCTGGATGCTTTCAAGAGAGAGTTAGATAGAGCTCTTAATGATAGCGGAGTCAGTGGGTATGGGGAGTAGGCAGGAACGGGGTACTGATTGTGCATGATCAGCCATGATCACGGTGAATGGCGGTGCTGGCTCGAAGGGCCGAACGGCCTACTCCTGCACCTATTGTCTATTGCCTATTGCCTAATTCTGACTTTCCCCAATTCATGTTCACAAAAAGGATTGTTTATCCTTTACCATGGCTTCTATCTCAACTTCTATCAGGTGGGCAGATTCACAATGGTTTGTTTATTCACTTCCTTCCATTTTGAACAGAGATGCTTCATTATCAGTCCTCCAAATCCCTGCTCTGCTCCTACACGTCCAAAGGTGTATTATAATCACAATCTTTATTCTTTCCTCTCTGACCTTCCTCAGCTTTTCAAGATGCTAGTTACAGCAGCTTTCCTTGGAATTGCTGCCCCCTCTGTCTAATTGATTATTTGTACCATGTTCTTGAAACATCTTATTCTCTCTTCCTTTGTACTCTTCCAGTGAAAATGCCTAAAAATATTATTTGACTTCTTTGGGCGACACGGTGGCGCAGCTGGTAGAGCTGCTGCCTCACAGCGCCGCATGTCCAGGTCCAATAGACAATAGACAATAGGTGCAGCAGGAGGCCATTCGGCCCTTCGAGCCAGCACCGCCATTCAATGTGATCACGGCTGATCATTCTCAATCAGTACCCCGTTCCTGCCTTCTCCCCATACCCCCTGACTCCGCTATCCTTAAGAGCTCTATCTAGCTCTATCTTGAATGCATTCAGAGAATTGGGCTCCACTGCCTTCTGAGGCAGAGAATTCCACAGATTCACAACTCTCTGGTCTCTCAGGTCCGATCCTGGTACTGTTGGTGCTGTCTGTGTGGGGTTTGCACGTTCTTTCTGTGACCCTGTGGGTTTCCTTCGGGTGTTCTGGTTTCCTCCCACATCACAAAGATGTGCAGGTTTCTAGGTTGATTGGCCCTTGTAACTTGCTCAAAGTTGGGTGGATGCAAAAGGGGAATACCGTTGAGACTAGTATGAATGGCTGACCCATGGTCGGCGTGGACTCGATGGGCCGAAGGGGCTTTTTCCATGGTATCTTTCAATTAATTTACCATTTCATCAAGGATTTCCTTTTCATTGTGAATCATTCCTCCCTTTTTGTTGACTATTCCTTTCTTTGTTTGTTTGCAGCATTACTGCCTGATGCTTTTCCTTTATAACGATCCTGTTCTTCCTGATCTCCTTCCATATTTTCCATGTCCAATGACTTTCAGGAGGTTGTCTACTGTACCTTTCGATGCAGTCTCATGGTAGGTCAACAATGCTTCTGACCAAGTTTTGAGGTGTGATGGTACTACCAAGCCACATAGATCAAAATGATTTTTGTGCACGTATAGTCAAAATATCCTTGTAGAGAACTTGCAGATGAAATGGGTTTTAGGCAGAATAATGTATGCTCCAGCCCTTTGGTAGGGTTGTCCTTCATCCTGCTTTATCTGGGGTCAACCACAATGGGTGTTGAAAGACCTATTGCTGGAATATAGTTAATTGTGCAAATGCACAATTGTCTGCAATTCTTGGTTGCTTGTGATTTGACATTTGAAAGCCAGACTGACTTAGAGGAGAGCAATAGGTAGAGAAATACACAAAGTGGGGAGAGGTTACTGAAAGAAAAATGGAGAAATGTAGAAAGACAAACAAACTGGTGGAATGGAAGAAAGGGAAAGACATAAAGTTTTGGGAGAGGGAGAGATGAGCAAGCAAAGAGAGAGAAAGTAGGAAGAGCTACACATAAGTAGGAGAGAGAGTGTGCAAAACCATGGGGAGGGAAAGAGAGAGAGTAAACACCAACTACCATGGAGCGAGACCAAACCACAGATTGTAGGAGAGAGAGTATGAAGTAAACTTGAAGGATGACAATAATAAGGGAAAGTGGGTGTGAGAAAGGGAGAAATACATTGTGGAATAATTACTATATGTGGGGAAGAGAGAGAGAGCAAAGCCCTGTGTGGGAGGAAAAGTCAGAGAAAGGGAGAGAGGGGAAGAGAAAGTAAGTGATGGAGAGAGAAACAAAGAGGAAGGGAAGCACAGATTGTAGAAAAGTGAGTTAAAACACCCATCTCGAGAGAGAGTGAAACGTACCCTTTATCCTTTATTGGTATATAGAGGACGGCTTGATTATAATGAAACTTGGTCTTTTCTTTGACTTGATACCACGCAAACAAAAGCTTTTCACTGTACCTCGGTACAGGTGGCAATAACAAACTAGTCTAAATGAAACTATTTTTTTAAAGAGAGAAGAGAGAGAGAGAGAGAGAGAGAGAGAGAGAGAGAGAGAGAGAGAGAGAGAGAGAGAGAGAGAGAGAGAGAGAGAGAGAGAGAGAGAGAGAGAGAGAGAGATAACACATGGCATGGCGGTGAGAGAAAAGCACAACTTGTGGAACAGCGGGAGAGAAAAATACAGACTGGTGAGAGAGTTTTGGCTTGCAAGTGACGATAGCTATGGGTTGCTGTGGGTTTCAGTAGCTTTGGTGTTTCCATCTGAGAATTGGGTCTCACATCCATGAAGCTGTTATGGCTATGTGTATTTATTTTGATTTCATCGTTATTTTCATCACTTTCTGGGTATTGTCAAAGTGCCATAAGCTGTGCCAACAGTTCAGTCAGATTGCTGACATTTATTTGCCGTTTCATATTGTGACCATGCTGTTGAACGATTGATCGAATGATTGAAAGATACAGTGCGGAAACAGGCCCTTCGGCCCACTGAGTCCACGCCGACCATCAATCCCCCGTTCACATTCGTTCAATGTTATCTCACTTTTGCACCCACTCCCGAACACACGAGGGACTATTTACACAGGCAAACTAATATAAAAAACAAATTATCTAACGATTGTTCCTGTCGTTTTCATTTTAATATTTACGTTTGGTATTTCTATTTTCTATCTTTTTGATAAGACAAAGAATACATTTCAACTCACTTTAAGGTGAGTTAAAAAAAACTTAGATATTAGTTAGGCTTTGGTAACATGACGATATTCATGGAAATAAATAGAATGATATTTGCACACAGTGCACAGATATCACGTGATCCAATGCCACGTGATCAAGGATTGCATGGGTAAGGTCATATGATTAGATATCATGTATCTGGGTGTCACGTGATCAGATCGCCTGTAATGCCTCAAACAAGGGATGACAACAGTAACCTTTGTCCCATCGCCTTAGAGGGCACCCACTGGAATAAATCACATGACTTAGGCAACTGAGGAGAATAAACGGCAGATTCATTCAACGCACAGTAAATGTGATTCCTTAAACATAAGCTGTTACCTTCCATGCATCTATCCACAGCTTTGAGATATCGATTCTTGTCTTTTATTCTTCTGAATTCCAGTCTTTTTGCCTCTTCAGTAAATTCATTGCGAGGAGCACATGGGTAAACAGCAACAGACCGCTGCTGGAAGTGTATGGAGACTGGCTTGTGTGTACATCACCACTCTGAAGATTTCACCTTATCCAAAGAGAGCCCAGTGAATGAGGGTTAAATGTGTGTTTGGCTCCAGGCCTCATTAAGGTCATCTGCGCACCCAGCTGCACCATCTATTCGCACAAAGTATTTTGTTCGGGGGCTGGAGTTAGTGAGCCAAAGAATCGTAGGATTTAGAAGCATGGTCACAGCAGTAACGGAAACATTCTGAGAGTAGCCAATTTCTTCACCTCTTTAAGGCTTCCCGGCACTCCACAGCTTGTAACTGTTTTCAACTAAATAATATGTGCACGCAGCTGAATGTCGACAGTGTCTACTCATGTGAGAAATACATGGCTCCCAGGAGAGGCCTTATGTTAAAGGGGAGGCATTCATGCCCTTGAAGCACTAATAAAATTGAATGCTGCATCTGTCTAACCCTTTAAATATTGTTCATTGGATTCTGTCATGCATGTTTCTCCATTTGAAACTTGTAAATTAATGATTAAATCTTATTGTATGGAATTGGTGCTTAGCCGCTGCAATGAGTAAATGAAGAAATAGAAAAGCTGCCTAGTCCCACTTCAGAGTACATTACACTTTACATCAGAATAGCGCACTGCCTCCTACCTAAATAATGTAACGTTTCTCAACTGCATCCAGTTCAATGCACCCAGTTGCCAGGTTAAGACTGATCAATTTACATGAAGAGAAAATTGCTTTCCGGTCAGTGCCACAATGCCAATAATCTCCTCAATATCCTTTTTACTTCGGAATACAGTTGTTTTAAATGAAGAAATTATTCTGGATGACAGGCAGGGTCACTGTTTATTGGGCAACAAATGAAAGCTTAAAACACATTTTAAATCAACTTACCCACTTGCCACCGAGGACAGGGATATGAATATCCAGAAAACATCCTTTGGTACCAAGTTTTTAAAAAAAGGCACAAAGTGCTTGAGTAACTCAGCGGGTCAGGCAGCATCTCTGGAGAGGGATACTGCCTGACCCGCTGAGTTACTCCAGCAATTTGTTCTATTTTGTTTGTAAACCATCATCAGCAGTTCCTAGTTTCTACATATATACCAAGTATTAGAAATAATCTGTAGCCCCTTTGGAAAGGTGATATTGGTCACATCGTTGTGGGTGAAATCATTTTGGACCCTTTAAGAAACATTCAAACCATGTTATTTACGAAAGAACCAATCTTGCTTTCAGCTGCAGGGACTTTTTTATTTTTGTGAGTTTACTCTTAAAGTCCTGACACCCTCATAATACGAATGCACAACAGAACCTGCAGCATTGTATATTGTTGTTGTGTGTTGGTAGTCAATGTATCCTGGCAAACACCAGTTTAAAATCAACTTGTCACTTTATATGGATGACAAATAAATCTTTTCATGACAAAGACTGCAATTCAATTTTGTACTTCCACTGCAAACATTAACTACCATTTTGCATAAATCCAAACTACAAACGCACAAGAGTACAAACTATTTTGTTTTCTGTAAATGACATTGATGATTTAATGATCTCCTAAGATTTGACATTTACAGAAAACGCTTTTGATTTCACAGAATAAACTTTGATTTCGGAATTATTGTTATGGAAATGGTTTCATGAACTCCAGCTCAACTTTATTTATGATGTCGTTTTTGAAAGATTTTGAAAGTAATGAGTGCAATCTATATTTTAGAAGATGCTGTTTATTTCTGCATGATATTCAACCCTCAGGAACAACTTTCTGGCCTTACTCACTGCTCACCCCAGCAAATCTACATCGAGGCAGTGCAGTCACATTGTGAGGCATAGTCTGGGTTGTATCATGGTTGTAACATGGCTCAGGCACACCCCAAGCCTTGGCCCATGTCCTTGTGCAAAGGCCTTAACATGGCACTAAACACTCCCAATCAATGGAGCAAGGATACAGATGCATAAAGGGAACACAGTAGCAGCTGAAATTGGATGCAGGTCAGATGAGGCAAGGATGTAATGCCGAGGCTTTATAAGGCACTGGTGAGGCCGCATTTGAAATGTTGTGGGCAGTCTTGGGCCCCATATCTGAGGAAGGATGTGCTGGTTTTGGAGAGGGTCTAGAGGAGGTTTACAAGAATGATCCCGGGGATGAATGGGTTAATGCATGAGGAGCATTTGATGGCTCTGGGCCTGTAGTTGCTGGAGTTTCGAGGAATAAGGGGGGGGGTCTCTCATTGAAAAAAATGAAAGGCCTAAATAAAGTGGACATGAAAAGGATGTTTCCACCAATGGGAGAGTCAGAGGGCACAGCCCTTATAATAAAAGGACATACCTTTAGAATGGAAACGAGGAGAAACTCACAGGGTGGTGAATCTGCGGAATTTAATGCCACAGACGGCTGTGGAAGCCAAGAAGTTGGGTATTTTTAAAGTGGAGATTGGCAGACTCTTGATTAGAAAATGCGTCAAAAGATTATGGGAGATGGAGGGAGAGTGGGGTTGAGAGAGAAAAATAGATCAGCCATGATTGAATGTTGAAGTAGCCTCGTTGGGCTGAATGGCATAATTCTGCTTCTATGTCTTATAGTCTCATGGTCTATCATCATGTATGGAAATAAAACTACACTCTCCCAATGATTGTTGTTGAAGATTATAATGTTGAAGCATGCAGAGGCCTTAACATGGCACTAAACACTCCCAATCAATGCAGACTAATGATCAACAGGGCAACACAGTGGCACAGCGGTAGAGTTGCTGCCTAACAGTGCCAGAGACCCAGGTTCAATCCTGACTAGGGGTGCCTTCTGTACCGGGTTTGTACGTTCTCCCCGTGACTTGTGTGGGTTTTCTCAGGGTGCTCCGGTTTCCCCCCACACTCCAAAGACGTGCAGGTTTGTAAGTTAATTGGCTTTGGTGTAATTGTAAAGTTGTCCCTAGTGTGTGTGTAGGACACTGTTAGTGTGCGGGGACCGCTGGTTGGCGAAGACCCGGTGGGCCGAAGGGCCTGTTTCAGCACTGTATCTCTAAACTAGTTTAAACTAAACGACACCAAACGTCACGATTAAACTGTGCAGAAGTGTAGTTTGACCACACATTCAATTCTGGTTGACAGTAACAATAGCGATATTCATTAAGTTGCGGCGTTGAAGAGTTGAATTCAAGGCTGAGCACAAAGTCGTGGGTGTGAGTTATGACTGAAGGCGGAATAAACCTTTCTACATGCAATGGATTCGTTTCAGAGGGTGATCACGTTGAGGCATGTAAGATTTTTAAGGTCAAAGAAACCAATAACCAGAACTATCAATTTTGACTATGTGGTAGAACACAGATACAAATTAGTAACAGGCGATTTAAGCCAAGGTTTGGGAAACCTTTCTTACACAAAGAGCAAAAATATGTGGAAACAAAACCTTGAGATCACTGAAGGAAATTGGATGCAACACCAGGGGATGTTAAGGTGTCTCTGGAAAGATGAATTAAGATGGAACAAATGGTCTTTCTCAGCTGTAAAAATCTTCTGAGCTTGTGACAATACTGCTGTTATTAGTGCACTGTAGAATTGTGTTTTCAGTAGAAACAGCAACTGTTTATACACTGCATTCCTCCTGGTATCATTTCGTAGTTGTATAAATAATGATAGAGAAATCTGATACCTCTGAGAAGGGGAGATAAGTCTGGTTTACTTTGGAACTGTGTGGAATGCAGCAATTTTTGTTTTTGGTGGATTAGCCTTAAACGCACCAACATTAGATCATAATGCAAACTGTGGAGAAGAAAACAGTGTCCAGTTAAAACCAACACTTAATTACAATTTAATTATGTAGAAGGATCTCTCCAATATTTTTACTGGAATTAAAAGTTTGGTGAGCGGGGGTTAGGGAGATTGAGGGAGAAATGCAAAAGCTCAGGCAGAGAGGAACAGAGGGGGACATACGATCCCCTCAATTTATTTCAACTTTCAAATATATTATGGGCGCCCTGATCATGATCTTACCCGCACTTCCCAGGATGATCCCAATAATCCTTGACTTCTCCATCGTCCAGAAGTCTACTTCACCCTTTAATACACTCAGTCATTCGGTGTTTTGGACTCAAGGATCCCAGAGATTGGCCACATCAGATGCATCCTCGTCGCCGTCTTAAAAGGCTCCAAGGAGGCCGCGGCCCTTGCACGGCCGAACTCAAGGCCCAGACTGGTGGATCGTGGCTGCAGGTGGAGCCTGCCGAGCTGGTTCCCCTGCTCGTTGGTCCTGGCGGACTGCCGGCATGGAAGGGGGAGCCCGCCGAGCCAACCTCTGCTTGTCCCCCCGAGGACCAGAGACGAGGAGGAGGGAGCCGGTTGACGACGGTCAAGGAGCAAGGCCAGTCGGAGAGGAGAGGGAACCGAGGTCTGGCCTGGATGACAACCGCGGGAGGCACCCCCCGGAGAGCAAAGGCGGACGGGCGAGGAGAGGGACGTGGCGCTCAAGGAAGGAGATAGCTGGAGGCTTGCAACAGCCTGGGACTTGCTCCTTAAAGAACTAGAGCGGGGACTTTGAAAATGGGGGCAAGCCATGGCGCCTCTTGCATACGGTCTCCGTACACTATTTCTGTACACTTGCTAATCGAGGATGGCGATACTCTGTTGGACTGTTTGTAAGAAAAAACTATTTCACTGTGTTAGCACTTCACACCTGAGGCAATAAAAGCACCATCGAACCATTGAACCGGTCCAGACCCGAAACGTCACCCATTCCTTCTCTCCCGAGATGCTGCCTGACCTGCAGAGTTACTCCAGCATTTTATGAATAAATCATTGAACCATTAAATGGACAACCTGTTTATCTTGAGACAATGCCCTCCCCCACCCCCACCCTCAGTGGCATGGCATGTAAAGGGAAGGGTAGGGGCACTAACTATTGGGGAAAATATTACTATGAAATTTGAGTGAGGTATATTCAGAGTTCAGACAAAGTAGAGGCGGTTCGGACAGAGTAGAGGTGGCTGGATTGGATTGCTGAGCCAAGTTAGGATGTGATAACAGAGAATTTGCAATTGGTGTGACGACCTAAAAATAAAAGCATTGGAAGACTAGGATGGAAAACCTGCCTGCAGTAATGGTGACAATTGTATGGGAAGATTAACAAATAAACAAGGCTCAATACATGCACATGAAAGCTGCCCGTGAGATCAGTATTCAGTTGCACAGGTAATGATTTTCTGCTGCAGAGAAACACAGGGATATGTGACGTCAGTGACCCAACCATGGAAAATGCATTGGTGCATTGAGGAAAAGAGGTGTAAAGAAGATTGTACGATGAGTGCAAGGCAATGTCAGTTCAGCGTAAAATAAAATTCAAGCAACTAGAAGCAGATCCACTCATCTGCTGGTAGAATAACCTTAACTTTGTGGTGTGGAATTGAACGAAACGTTGATTCAATCACCTCGGGAAGAAGATTGAGAATTATAATGAATCTCTTGTTGGGAATTATATCGTAAAGTTGGGTTTTGAATCGTAGAGTGTCATAGTCAGATGTGTGGAAACAGGCCCTTCGTCCCAACTTGCCCAGGCCAACCAACATGCCCCATCTACACTGTCCCACCTGCTTGCGTTTGGCCCATATCCCTCTAAACCTGTCCTATCCATATATGTCTAAATCAGACATGTCCAAAGTCCGGCCCGGGGGCCAATCGCGGCCCGAGGTCAGATTTTATACGGCCCGCAGCTTCCGTCTTAAAATGTATTATTTATGGCCCGCCAGCACTGTCTAACAGAATGAAGGTAGGGGGAGGGGGAGAGGGGAGGGGAGAGGGAGAGGGGAGGGGGAGAGGGGAGGGGAGAGGGCGACTACACCTCCTCGCGGTCAGCGCTGCCCGACCTCCCCCCCCCCGCCCCAAGCGGGAGAGGCGACGGCGAAGGCGACTACACTTCCCGGCGGCGGGGTTGAGGGCGTGCAGGGGGGGGGGGGTGGACGGGAGAGCAGCAGCTGAGCTCTCCTCACCCCGCATGCTCATTGGCAGGCGCTCCCGTCAGTCGGGCGGGTGCCGCATCCCCCCCCAGCGGGAGAGGCGACGGCGACTACACCTCCCGGCGGTCAGCGCTGCCTGATCTGCGGATTGTCAGAGGCGAGGTCGGGGGGGGGGGGGGGGGGAGCGCATTAGTTAAAGGTTTGGTGGGGGGGGGCATTGGCCCTTGGGTATTTTCACATTATCAAATCTGGCCCTCTTTGAAAAAAGTTTGGACACCACTGGTCTAAATGCTTCGTAAATGTTGTGATAGTACCTGCTTCAACTACCTCCTCTGGCAGCTTGTTCCATATACCCACTGCCCTTTGTGTGAAAATGTTTCCCCTCATGTTCCTATTAGATCTTTCCCCCCCTCACCTTAAACCTATGTCCTCTGGTTCTCAATTCCTCTACTCTGGGCAAGAGAATCTGTGCGTCTACCTGATCTACTCTTCTTGTGATTTTGTATGCCTCTGAAAGATCACGCCTCATCCTCTTGCGCTCCAAGAAATAGAGTCCTTTTTCTATGTACGTGTGAGCTAAATCCATGACTGAGGTACTAATGGAGGTTTAATAGGCCTAAAGACATTCAAGATGGAGACAAAACAATCATGGACTAAAATCAAGATGACAGGTTCATGGTGGTTTAAGCGTAAGTTTAAGTTTAGGTTTATTATTGTCACTTACACCAAGGTATATTGTCACTTATACCAAGGTATATTGTCACTTATACCAAGGTATATTGTCACTTATACCAAGGTATACCAATTTATTGCATCGTATAGGAGGCGCATTCCCAATCTCGTTGTACCCCTGTACAATGACAATAAAAATATATTGTATTGTATTGTATTGTATGGTGAAAAGCATTGTTTTGCATGCTGTACAAACAGATTAGATATACCATACATAAATACAATCAAGTCAAACTCAAGTACAGTAGATAGAGCAAAGGGGAAGATATAGAGTGCAAAATATAGTTCTCAGCATTGTAGTGCATTAGTTCCAGAGACAAAGTCCAATGTCCGCAATGGGGTAGAGGGAGAGTGAAGGGGGAGATAGAGTGCAGAATATAGTTCTCAGCATTGTAGCGCATCAGTTCCATAGACAAAGTCTAACGTCTTCATTGGGGTAGAGGTGAATCAGACAATACCCTCGGTTGTGGATGTACCATTCAGAAGCCTGATAACAGAGAGGGAGAAGCTGTTCCTGAGTCTGGTGGTGTGCGCATTCAAGCTTCTAATTATAATTTTACTGAAGCCAATTAACCTACAAACCCGTACGTCTTTTGGAAAATGGGAGGAAACCGGAGCACCGAGATAAAGCCCACACGGTCACAGGGAGAACGTACAGACAGCACCCGAGGTCAGGATCAAACCCGGATCACTGGCAGCAACTCCACTGCTGTGTCACTGCACCAGTGCAACTTTAGCTACGTTTATACCACAACACAGATTTGATATTTTCAGGATGCTGACGGGGTAATTCTAAGTGCAGATAAAAGGGAGTGCAGATGCCAATTTACAAAAAAAAGACACAAAATGCTGGAGTAACTCAGCAGGTCAGGCAGTATCTCTGGAGGCTCCACGTTTATTTGTTCACAGGATGTAGATATCCCTGGCAACAGCAGCATTAACTGCCCATCCCTAATTGCTCCTGAGCCAAGGCAGCATCTGGAGTTACATATTGGCCAGACAGGGCAAGGATGTCAGATTTCTTTCTCTGAAAGGCATTAGTGATCAATATTGGATTTCCAACCTCATGCCTCTACTGCTGAGATTAGCTTCTACTTATTTAGTTACCCAAACGTAAATTCCGCAGGCACTAAGATGAAATTCACACACATGTGTCTGGATCAGTGATCCTGAGCCTAGCTGCTTGTCTACTAATGTAACCACGTGCTAATGTAACCACCTCGTAGTTACATGCACTTTGTCATTTTGTCGTCTCAGGTTGGCCTGAAGCAACCCTCTATCCAGCCTCCCCTCAAATGAGTCGGCTCGGTGGCGCAGCAGTAGAGCTGCTGCCTTGCAGCGCCAGAGACCCGGGTTTGATCCTGACTATGGGTGCTGTCTGTACGGAGTTTGTACGTTCTCAGTGTGACAGCGTGGGTTTTCTCCGGGTGTTCCGGTTTCCTCCCACACTCCAAGGACATGCAGGTTTGTCCCCGGAGTGTAAGATTGAACTAGTGTAGCTTGGTGGGTAGGAGGCCCTGTTTCCACTCTGTATCTCTGAACTAAATTAAACTAATCTGAAGAGGCTTTTTCATTTTTTTTAGAGATACAAGAGATACAGAAGTGAGACACAAAAAGCTGGAGTAACTCAGCGGGATGGGCAGCATCTCTGGAGAGAAGGAATGGGTTGAGACCCTTCTCCTGTTTGAAGAAGGGTCTCAACCCAAAACGTCACCCATTCCTTCTCTCCAGGGATGCTGCCTGAGTTACTCCAGCTTTTTGTGTCTATCTTCGGTTTAAACCAGCATCTGTAGTTCCTTTCTTTACAGAAGTGTGAAAACGCATATCTCCAGATTCATGGGCAGCTTCTTCCCAGCTGTTATCAGGCAACTGGGCAGCATGGTGGCGCAGTGGTAGGAGTGCTGCCTTACTGCACTTGCAGCGCCAGAGACCCGGGTTCAATCCTGACCACGGGTGATGTTTCTGCGCCCGGTGCGGCTCGGCCGCGGGGACTTCCATCCCCTTGCGGGGACTGTGCGGGTCGGTCGGGGACGAGCTGTCTGTCCGTGGGGGTGGGGAAGAGAGTGGAAGTTTTGTTGCCTCCATCACAGTGAGGGGGTGTTTGGAGTCACTGTGATGGACGTTTGTGTTGGGGTCATTTGCCTTGTCATGTATAGTCTTTCCGCTGACTGGATAACATGCAACAAAAAGGCTTTTCACTATATCTTGGTACACGTGACAATAATCTAAACTAAACTGAACCATATCTATTTTTTATACTTTTTTTCCCTTTCTTTTCATTATCATATTGTTTACAGTGTACTATGTTTACATATCTTGTTGTGCTGCTGCAAGTAAGAATTTCATTGTTCTATCTGGGACACATGACAATAAAACACTCTTGACTCTTGACTAGACTAAACTTGTGACCTCTTCACAGGAATAAAAACTGCCACCTGCTCTCTGGACCCCATCCCCTCCAGCTTTGTCAAGGCCTGCCTTCCTGCTCTCTCTCCACTTATCACTGCAACAATAAACTCCTCCCTGTCCATTGGCATCGTCCCGCCATCCCTCAAAATCGCTGCTGTCACCCCCATTCTGAAAAAACCTGGTCTCAACCCTGACACCCCAAACAACTTCAGACCAATCTCCAACCTACCCTTTCTGTCCAAAGTTTTGGAACGTGCTGTAGCTTCCCAACTCAAATACCACCTCTCTACCAATAACCTGTATGAAACTTTCCAATCCGGATTCCGCTCCAACCACTGTACTGAAACTGCGCTCCTCAAAATCACAAACGACCTTTTCCTCTCCTCCGACGCTGGCAACCTCAACATCCTCATCCTACTTGACCTCAGCGCCGCCTTTGACACCATAAATCACTCCATTCTCCTCACCCGACTTGAAACCTCCTTTAACATCACCGGCACAGCCCTATCCTGGTTCAAATCTTACCTCTCTGACAGGCACCAGTTCATCTCCATTAACAACTGTAAATCCCCCACCGCTCCCCTCCCCCAAGGTGTCCCCCAAGGCTCAGTCCTTGGCCCCCTCCTCTTCATCCTCTACCTGTTCCCCCTTGGTCAATTAATCCGCCGTCATGGTCTCAACTTCCACTGCTTCGCCGATGATATCCTGCTCCTCATCTCCACCAAGTCAATCTCCACCACCACACACTCTACACTGACAAACTGCATCACTGAAATAAAATCTTGGCTTCAATCAAATTTCCTCAAACTCAACTGCAACAAATCTGAAATCATCATCATTGGTTCAAAAGCGCTCACCAAATCCACCCAAAACTTCATCCTCAATATTGATGGTCTCCCAGTATCCACCTCACCTCACATCCGGAATCTTGGAATCATCTTTGATCAAACCCTCTCCTTCAACAAACACATCAAACACATCACAAAGACAGCCTTCTTCCACCTCAAAAACATTGCCCGTCTCCGTCCATCCCTCTCCTTCACAGCTGCAGAAACCCTCATCCACGCCTTTATCACCTCCCGTCTGGACTACGGCAACAGCCTCCTCTATGGCTCACCCTCAAAAATCATCAGTAAACTTCAATACATTCAAAACTCCACTGCCCGTCTACTCACCCACTCCCCGATCCGTGACCATATCACCCCCGTCCTTTACAAACTCCACTGGCTCCCCATCCCCCAGAGAATCCAGTACAAAATCCTCCTCATGACCTACAAAGCCCTCCATAACCTGGCCCCATCCTACCTGACTGACCTCCTCCACAGCCACACTCCCGCCTGCACCTTCTGCTCTGCTGCTGCCAATCTCCTGTCCCCCCCCATCCGGACCAAACTCAGATCCTGGGGGGACAGGGCTTTCTCCATCGCTGCTCCCACCCTCTGGAACTCACTACCCCAAACCGTCAGAGACTCCTCCTCATTCACCACATTCAAAACATCACTAAAGTCTCACCTCTTCAGCACTGCCTTCAACCACTGAAGGTCACCTCACCTTCTGTCTCCTTTCTCTGTTCGTTTACTTATTTATCTATTTATTCACTTCTCTATGTTCTAGAAATCCCTGTAAAGCGTCTTTGAGTGTTTGAAAAGCGCTATATAAATGTAATGCATTATTATTATTATTAAACTAAACTAAACTAAACTAAACTAAACTAAACTAAACTAAACTAAACTAAACTAAACTAAACTAAACTAAACTAAATTAAAGAAGGTGGTTACTCTCCAACAATGTGAAATGCCACCGCGATAGTCACGAGGTTCACTTGGTCACTGCAGGTTGTGGATTGGGCTGCTGAGTTTAGGGTGACACGGTGGTGCAGCGGTAGAGTTGCTGCTTTACAGCCACGTAGACCCGGCTTTGATCCTGACTACGGGTGCTGACTGTACGGAGTTTGTACATACCATTTGTGATGTGTGGGTTTTCTCCAGGTGCTCCGGTTTCCTCCCACACTCCGAAGACGTACAGGTTTGTAGTTAAACGGCTTCAGTAACATTGTAAATTCCCCCTATTGTGTGGGATAGTGCTGGTGTACGGGGAGATCACTGGTGTACGCGGACTTGGTGAGATGAAGGGCCTGTTTCCGTGCTGTATCTCTAAAGCCTAAAGTGTAACAGACGCTAATCTTTCACATCCCCCCCTCTCATTCCCCTTCCATTTTTTGGTACTGCTCCTGCAAGGCACAGTGAGAGAAAAATATCAATGTCCCAGTGTTTTTCACTGCAAGGCCGGTGAACCCAGGGTAGTTCCAGTTGAGCCACAGTGCACCACCCACATGAATCATGGGCTGCAGGCAGGGGCAGGGGCAGGTGTGCGGATGGAGCTTGGCCAGCAGTGGGGCAGATGGAGTGCACTGGGGACAGGCCAAGTGGCTGAGAGCTGGGGCCAGGGACTGGCAGCTGGACACTGGAGTGTGGCCTAGAACAGAGAGGGTGGCGTTGTCATAGGTAAAGGAAGGATGAGAGGAGGGCCTGGAGCAAAGACAATAGAGCAGAGCAAGATAAACCACTCGACCCTAAAAATCGTAGTATGTCATGGCGCCATTTTAGTAGGCAGAAACTTGCAGAAACATTTAAAAAGAAAGATAATAAAAATCTTGCGAATCGATAGATGAGATATATTCTGCATTTTTATGGTATCATCACACATACTGTTCCCCCAAAACACTGATTACACTGCGAGAGGCAAAACAGACGGCGGGTTTTGCTTACTAAAATGGCGGACGTTATGCTCCATTGCGTACTACACTTCAGTATAGGTGATTTCAACAGAGTGGTTCACCTTGATCATCTAGTATCTTTGGCCTGGAGAGAGGAGAGGGCTTGTCAACCTGGAAAGAGTGCAGGGAAGATTTACGGGGATGTTGCCAGGATTTCTTGTAGATGTGTATAAGGTTATGAGGGGAATAAATAGGGTAGATGCACCGTTTTTAAGCCAGAGTAGAGAAATCAAGAACCGGAGGACATAGGTGTAAGGTAGGAGGGGTAAGATTTAATAGGAACCTGAGGGGCAACATTTTCACACAGAGGGTGGTAGGTATATGGAATGAGCTGCCAGAGGAGGTAGTTGAGGCAGAAACTATAACAATTTAAAAGACATTTTGTCAGGTACATGGATAGGAAAGGTTTAGAGGGATATGGGCCAAACGTGGGTAGGTGGGACTAGTGTAGATGGAGCACCTTGGATGGCGTGGGCAACTTTGGCAGAAGGGCCTGTTTCTGTGCTGTATGACTCTATGACTCTCTGACATAGAGGAGTTGTGTCAGAAGTGGGGGGATACTCTCTGTTTCTTATACATTTACCCAAAAACACACGCATGCGCACATACACACAAACACATACAGCGGGAAATTCACACAAATGCCCAGCCCCACTGCAAATGAACTGCTGTCCAAAGTTTACCCATTAATTTTCATTCTCTACTTACCGTCTATTATTCAATTCTCAATATATGTCGACACGAAAACACAATCCAGAAGCTCTAATCATGAAGTAAATCTCGGAATGGGTGTTTATTGAATCCATTTTTTGAATCCTTTTGAATCTTTCCATTCATATTTGCTAATTACACTGGTACCAGCTCCCCAGTAATAGTTTCAGACTCAGTATTTCCCCTCACCTTGATACCAAGCTCACTGTTGTATAATGCCCTTCATAAATCACTGTGATGAGCAAGTTCAAGGGAGAGAGGTCATAAGGTCATGTGTTAGGAGTAGAATTAGGCCATTCGGCCCATCATGTCTACACCGCCATTCAATCATGACTGATCTATCTCTCCTTCTTAAACCCATTCTCCTGCCTTCTCCCCACAACCTCTGACACCTGTACTAATCAAGAATCTATCTGTCTCTGCCTTAAAAATATTCACTGACTTTGGCCTCCACAGCCTTCTGTGGCAAAGAATTTCCCAGATTCACCACCCTCTGATTAAAGAAATTTCTCCTCATCACTTTCCTAAAAGAACGTCCTTTAAATCTGAGGTTATGACCTCTAGTCCTAGACTCTCCCACCATTGGAAAAGTCCACATCCATTCGATCCAAGCCTTTCACTATTCTGTATGTTTCAATGAGGTCCCCCTTCATTCTCCTAAACTCCAGTGAGTACAGGCCCAGTGTCGACAAACGCTGGAGAGCAAGGTGTGGGTGATCGGGAAATCAAACAGAGCAATAAAAAAGACAAGAAATAGAGTCAAAGATTCATACGGTATGGAAACAGGCCCTTCGGCCCAACTTATGCTGACTGACCAACATGTCTGATAGTGTACTAGTCCAACCTGCCTGCATTTGGCCCATATCCCTCTAAACCTGTCCTAACGTTGCGATAGCACGTGTGGGAGGCAGTGAAGGAAAATAAATGAGGGCAGGATGGTGGAGGGATGGAAAGATGGAGAGTGCAAAGGGCAGAGAGGAGAGAGCAATATTTTGAGACTGGCAGGCATAGAATCAGACAGTCATGGGGAGAACATACAAACTCCGTACAGAGAGCACCCATACTCAGGATGGAACCCGGGTCTCTGGCGCTTTAAGGCGGAAACTCTGTCGTTGCATCACCGAGTCGCAAAGTGAGATAGCGTGTGAAATAAAAGGAAGTTAACGAGGGGGAGAGAGCAAGCGATCAAAGTGTGGTGAACAATGTGTTCATTTAAATGTTGGTGTGGCTCCCACATTGAAGAGCTTCTGCAAAATGTCTTCCTCTTGGAAATGGTGGCATTTACTGACTCATCGTCTGGTTTGATTGCGACGACTAAAATAACAAGCATTGAAAATCGAGAAACCGAAAAAAGGGGGGACAAAACAGTGCAGACGAAAGCAACAGCAATGGAATAAAGAAGTAGGAGACACAACCTTAATATAAAATGCATTGATGGAGTCAAGTCACGTCAAGTTTATTTGTCACATACACATACAAGCTGTACAGTTCCACAAGAAAATCTCCAATGTACCTCGAAGAAACGAGACCTTTAAAGGGCCAGATTGTGTTTTGCTTGCACCATCCGTTTCACACTGGTCTGCAAGGCACACGTATCATTCAGGTTAAGGAAAACAAGAAATCCCACCCTCAGGTGCTTTCTGTTCAGTTAAAAAAAAACTTCTGGACTTTAATGAAGATCCTTGCACATTTTCTACAAGACACTTCAGCGCTGATTAAAAGTCCCGAAGGAAGATGTGTGTAAATTAGGCAGGGAATAATCAAAGGGTATTTCCCTCCTGATTTCATGGTCTTTGTTTGTATGTTCTATGTCGGCACGGCTGTGTTTCAGCCATGCATGGTAAAAGAACAAGGTATTTATGACTAAAATAAACTAAAATGTGTGCCATTTGAACTTGATTCAATTTTCAGGAAAGAGGTAAAAGAAATGATTTCAGACAGTTCCTTTCGCAAATCTGGGTTGGTTTACCACACATTACACTCGGTGAAGTACCATTGAAGTGGGCATGTTTGCAATGTAAGGAAATAATGCAAACAGTGAAGTGCCAAGTATACCAATGACCAGATGTAAGTAATGATGGGGAGGCAGCAGACTTTGCCAGCAGACTCGCGACAATTCCGCTCCTTCTCCAAGTGAGCAATGGAATAATTTCACAAGGCCTCAGTTTAACATGTTATTCATAAACAATAACACTTACTGTAGTCACACCCCCGCCACTCCCTCTTCTCCCCTCCCCCATCAGGCAAGAGGTACAGAAGTGTGAAGACGCACACATCCAGATTCAGGAAGAAAGGTCTCAACCTGAAACTTCACCCGTTCCTTCTCTCCAGGGATGCTGCCTGTCCTGCTGAGATACTCCAGCTTTTTGTGTCTATCTTTGGTTTAATCCAGCATCTGCAGTTCCTTCCTACATCTGAGCTACCATCTACCTCATTGGAGATTAGGGTTGCCAACTGTTGCGTATTAACCGGGACATCCCGTATTTTGGGCTAAATTGGTTTGTCCCGTATGGGACCGCCCTTATCTCGTATTAGTAGAGTTGCCAACTTCCTCACTCCCAAATAAGGGTTAAAGGGTGACGTCACCGCCCCGTGCCCCACTTGACCTCACCCAGCTAGCGGCCACGTGCTCCCGCTCCACCTATGACGGCAGCCCGGGCTGGGAGGCGGGTTGCTAAGCAACCTCCATTAGGCGGCGCCCAGGGCACCGGACCTAGACTGTCCAGAGCTAAAATGTCGGAAACCTAGAGAGTTGGGACGTAAACTGTCGGGACCTACAGCGTCGGGGCCTACAGCGTCGGGGCCTACAGCCTAATACAGCCCGGGCAGCCGCCATTGGTGGAGCGGGAGCATGTGGCCACTGGCAGGGTGAGGTCACATGGGGCACGGGGCGGTGACGTCACCTTGTCCCGTATTTGGGAGTGAGGAAGTTGGCAACTCTATTGGAGACCCTCAGACTATCTTTGATCAGACTTTGCTGGACTTTATCTTGCACTAACCATTAAGATCAGAGAAATTAAACTATTCCATTCACTATATACTCTTGGATTTATGGCATCTTGCCTTGAAAGTCTTATTCTAACTACATGGATGGCTTTCATTTGTTTTGAATTTAATGTTATCTCCTAATTTCTTACCAATTTAACTTTACCATGTCTAAAATCAAATTCTAAACAAGAGAAATTATTTTAAACCTAATCTCTTTCACAATAACATGATTACATTTACCAGTAGAATGATCTAATGTCAATTAATACATTTGTTAAGAAAAATGACACAAAGTGCTGGAGTAACTCAGCAGGTCAGGCAGCATTTCTGGAGAACATGGAGAGGTGACGAATATAGACACAAAATGCTGGAGTAACTGAGAGTCAGGCAGCTTCTCTGGAGAAGAAGGATGGGTGACGTTTCGGGTCGGGAGCCTTCTTCAGACTGAAAGTGTTTCTGCCCTTTCAGCACTTTCTGTGCATCTTTGGTATAAACCAGCATCTGCAGCTCCTTCCCACACATAGATAGGCGACGTTTCAGTTCAAGACCCTTCAGTCTGAAGAAGGGTCCCGACCCGAAACGTCACCTATCCATGTTTTCCACAGATGCTGCCTGACCTGCTGAGTTACTCCAGCACTTTTGTGTACTAACCTGCATCTGCAGTTCCTTGCGCCTGTCTACCTGTTAATACATTTGTTCAACATTTTCAGTTCTTGATTCCAGCCCATCTCGAAAGCCTGCAGTTGGACGGAATAAACTGGTGCCTAGCTGCTCTAAGCAGACCTGCACATTGTGGGCATAGGCAGTTTGCAGAATCTTGGGGGTGCGTTAACAGTTTTTCAATTTTAAAGCAAATTCTCATCCTATGGGAATATACGAGTTCCTTTGCTTTTTCTAAAGCACTTTCAAACAAATGGAAGATTGGATTCTGAAAGATTTATTTCAGGCAGGTCAAATTTTTTTTAAATTGCAACTTTTTTATTATCAAGTGCTAAGTTAGACAAGACCCGTGATTAGCAACAGCTGTGGTTCCTTTGTAGTTCTCTCTAGCTGTCAACAAAGGTTATTTATTGAAAATGGATTTCTTTTTCTCAATTGAAAAGTTGAAAATTCAATTTAAAACATTTTGTCTTCTGTGTTATTTTGGTGGGTTTAAGATCGAGGGATTTTTTAATTAAGCATGTTGCATATACAATGATTAACGTTGCATATACAACGATTCGTATGTTTGGCAAGTTATTATAATCCCGTTATAGAAACTTACGTTTATTAAAGACTGTGGTGTTCAGTAAATTCACTAATAGCCCATCTGTGCTGGAGGTCACCCTTAAACCAAACCCTGTTTGAAATGAGTCCTTTATAGTCTGTGCATCGGGCATGGCGGTGAATGTAACACATGAAGCTGATGCATGCCATCCAAGCCAGCCTGAACTTTGGGAAAACCAAGGTTAATACCGTCTCACTCTGCTCTTTCAAGCATAAGAAGAAAGTGAGGAACAATGAATCAGTCATTGCTTGATGCAGCCGGTCAGTACAAAGACTACGTAGTTCCTGATAGTCCATCTGGTCCCTGTGTAGAACCTGAGGCCAAACAGTTCAAAGTGGCTGTCACCTTCAGTACAGCCAGCTAGCATGTGTCCACCCAGTTTTTCAAATGCATGTCTTCACACAGCAGATTAAACATCTCTAATTAGTGACTCTGGTCCAATTGATTCCGGAAAGCTATAGATAGATGGCGTACTGAGTGCGTAGAATTCCTGGGGCAAGTAGCCATTATCCACCATTGTCACTCCTGGCTGTCATACATTCTTATTCTTCTTTTTCCTCTTCTGTTAAGTAACACAACTTTAGTTGAAATATATGGAACAAGAAGGAATTGCCCTTTACTTCTTTGCTATCTGCTTCCATCACCAGAACACCAATTTTGTACGTTCTACCTGTGATCTACTGGAGTTTTCTTCAGGATCTCCGGTTTCCTCCCACACCCCGTACAGGTCTGTAGGCTAATTGGCTTGGTACAATTGTAAATTGTCCCTAGTGTGTGCAGGATGGTGTTAGTGCACAGGGATCACAGGTCGGCACTGACTTGGTGGGCCGAAGGGGCTATTTCCGCGCTGTATCTTTAAACTAAACTAAGCTAAAACAAATTGCTGCCTTTCATTTTCAAGTCAATATTACTGTGACAGGAACTTAAGTTCAGTGCTGCAAAATGTGGATGTACGGTCCATCGAATGGCTTCCCCGTTAATACATCATATTTTCCCATTTGCTGCTCAACCCCACTAACCCTCCACTGTGACATCTTGAAACATCTTAATTTTAATGTGAACCTATAAAGCTAGACAATATGTAGTCATATCCATCCAGTATTTGTCCAGATAAATATATTCATTGTTACCAAACGCCTGCTGCTGCAAATCCTTTGCTCACTGAAGGTGGCAGCTCAGGTAGAGTGGGTGGGAATGAAGGTGTCTGGTGTGGTTGACTTCATCGCTGGAGCCATTGAGTATAAGAGTCAGGAAGTCACCATGCAGCTCTGCAGGACTTTGGTTCGGCCAGATTTGGAGTATTGCGTGCAGTTCTGGTCGTCCCATTGCAGCTTTGTCGAGGGTGCGGAGGAGATTTACCAGAATCCTGTCTGGGGTAGAGGGATTCAGCTACTGGGAGTGGTTGGATAGACTTGGATTGTATTCTCTGGAACGTCATAGGTTGAGGGGAGACGACAGAGGTACATATAACTATAAGGCATAGATAGGGCAGACAGAACCATTTTCCCCAGGGTGGAAATGTCCAACACTAGGAGGGCCCTAGCTACTCAGCACGAGGGGGGAAAGTTTAATGGAGTTGTGCGGGCAAGTTTTTTACAGAGGGAGTGGTGGAGGCCTGGAACGCTGCCAGGGGTAGTGGTTGAAGCAGGTACGATAGCGGCTTTTAAGAGGCTTTTAGATAAACATATAGAAGTGCAGGGAATAGAGGGATATGGATCATGTACAGGCAGTTTAACAGGCGGTTTAATCTGGCCGAGTCGGTGAATCAGCAACCATAGGACGTAGGTTTAAGGTGAAGGGGAAAAGATTTAATAAGAATCTGAGGGATAGCTTTTTAACACAAAGGGTGGTGGGTGTATGGAGCACACATACAGCTGCCAGAGGAGGTAGTTGAGGGAGGGACCATCCCAACATTTAAGAAACAGTTAGACAGTTACATGGATAGGACAGGTTTGAATGGATATGGGCCAAACACAGGCAGGTGGGACTAGTGTAGCTGGGACATGTTGGCTGGTATGGGCAAGTTGGGCCGAAGGGTCTGTTTCCACACCAAATAAATTGACTTGACTTGACTTGACTTGTATCACTCTATCACCCTATGACTCTATGTTTGGCACAAACATTGTGGGCCAAAGGGCCCGTTCCTGTGCTGTTGTGTTCTGTGTTCTATGGTGTTGCTTCTGCTGTCGGCCTGGACCCAAGTACTGCGATGAGTCCGATAACAGATGAATCAAGCTTGATGTGTTTTAGCTCCTCACTCATACTTGACTATTCCAAATGCTTTAAAACCATATTAAAAGTATTTGTAAGTATTTTTTAATTGATAGTTTCCCTGCGAAAAAAAGAAAAGCATCAAGCTTTCTAAAGTTGCAGTGCGATTCTTGGAGCTGGTATTTCTTGTGGTAAGCTTGTCTAATAAATTCCTGAGTAACAACATCCAAAATAGTTGAGGATATCTCTGCCAAGAAGCATTAGGGAACCTGAAATATAATCTAAAAATGACGCATTCTTGTATTAAAATATGCCTGGAGCACAGAATGATGGCGTGTAAATATCTATCTACAGTTCCTGTTTGGTTTAAATAGCAGGTTGGCAATGAACGACTGGAACTTCAATCATTTCTATTAACCTAATACTAAAAGTTAAGTAACAGCCATTGCCTGTCAACAGAACAATATCAACAGCGATAGAGATAGAATCTTCCTTTAAGTGTTCGCATTTGTGAATCGGGCTTACCAGAAATCATAAGTAGACACAGAGTGTTGGAGTAACTCAGTGTGCCAGGGAACATCACTGGAGAAAAAGGATGGGTGACATTTCTGGGTAAGACCCTTCTCCTGACCCAAAACATTAACCATCCTTTTTCTCCAGAGATGATGCCGGACCCATTGAGTTACTCCAGCACTTTGTGTCTATCTTTGGTATAAACCAGCATCCTCAGTTTGTTTTTATTTTGTACCAGAAATCATGCCAGGGATGTAATCAGTAATGCATTCTTTTGTAGGGACGAAGCGTGGAAACAGGCCCTTCGGCCCACCGAGTCCATGCCGACCATCGATCACTCGTGCACTAGTTCCATGTTATCCCACTTTCTCATCCTGCACACTAGGTGCAGGTAAAACAGAAGCCAAATAAGCTACAAGCCTGCATGTCTTTGGAATGTGGGAGGAAGCCGGAGCACCCAGGGAAACCCTACGTGTTCACTGGGAGAACGTGCAAACTTCACACAGACAGGCGTTCCCACTTTCTCTGCTCGTTTTGCACACAAAGAAATCTACAGCAAGGGGGTGGCATGGTGGCAGAGTTGTTGCCTTGCAGTACCAGAGACCTGGGTTCAATCCTATACGTACAGGTTTGTAGATTAATTGGCTTCAGTAAAATTTGTAAATTGTCCAAAGTGTGTAGGATAGTGCCAGTGTACTGGAATCGCTGGTCGGCGCAGACTGTGTAGGATAGTGCCAGTGTACGGGGATACATGTACCAGTGTACGCAAAGTGTGTAGGATAGTGCCAGTGTACTGGAATCGCTGGTCGGCACAGACTGGGTGGGCCGAAGGGCCTGTTTCCACGCTGTATCTCTAAAACAAAAAAGCTAAAGACTATGTGAATG
Source organism: Rhinoraja longicauda (assembly GCF_053455715.1). Classification (NCBI taxonomy): domain Eukaryota; kingdom Metazoa; phylum Chordata; class Chondrichthyes; order Rajiformes; family Arhynchobatidae; genus Rhinoraja; species Rhinoraja longicauda. The sequence continues at coordinate 68,869,509 of NC_135958.1, forward strand.
GCTTGATGGATAGATGAGGCATATGGTGCGCAATTAATCTGCACAAAACCAAAATGCAAATGATTCAATTGTGATGTTATCACAGGATAAGACACTCAGCTTCCACACAGCCCAACATTTCCATTGCACACAAGTACCATCAGCTTTAATATATCTGATAATAAGACCTTAATTTGCAATGTACTTTTCATTACACTGATATCAAGATATATTTAGCTGGTTCGGAATACAAATCCTTTCAATGTGATCACATGTTACATGATAGGCAACGTTTAGAAATTAGAAATTAGAAAGACAATCAGTAGTTCAGTAATTTCTTTCAAAATATCCTGAAAATAACAGGGTCCATAAGGGGAAAAAATGTCAAGAGCTGTCAGTGACTAGGGGAAATTCTATAAATTGGCGAATAGCATGTAAAATGCATTAATTCCTTATGTTTTTAGTTTAGAGATGCAGTGCCGAAACAGGCCCTTCGGCCCACCGAGCCTGCACCGACCAGCGATCTCAGTACACTAGCACTATCCTACACACTAGGACAATTTACAATCATTTGCCAAAGTAAATTAACCTACAAACCTGTACCTCTTTGGAGTGTGAGAAGAAACCGGAGTACCTGGGGAAAACCCACGCAGGTCACGGGGAGAACGTACAAACAGCACCCAGAGTCAGGATCAAACCTGGGTCTCTGGCGCTGTAAGGCAGCAACTCTACTGCCGCACCACTGTGTCGTCCCAGAGTAGGATTGAAATTTTGGCTTACAAATGGAAGGTGTGTATTGGTGATGATAAAAAGTCACACGATTACATCCCTTAGTTCTTTGCAACAGATAAAACTTTAGTTTCAAAACTTTGCTCTGCTCCACTTCTTCGCGAAAATCCTACTCTCAGATCTGAAAGCATGACAGAGTTTGTCAAACTAACATGTGAGTTGTATCATGACAAAGTTTAGAGAAAACGCTATAACATCTCCATCTTCTGGCTGGCATAAACCAGAGCTTGATTGATGAAAGGTATATTTGATATTTCATCCTGCCAAACAAAAAAAAAATCTGTTTTAATTTCCTCAACGTTGCCACACTTGCCCAAAGCTGAAAATAGGTATGTTGTAACGAAAGCAGAATGTTACAGATGTGCAAAGTCTGACAGGGTTTGCTCTGCCTGATATACTGAACAAGCGAGGCAGCGTCTACGGAAAGAGCAGCAGGATTTAATGTTTCAGATTGATTGCTCTTTCACCTGCCATCAAACCTGAAAAGTAAAAGATGAAGCAGATTTTAAGATGTGGCGAAAAGGTGATGTGGGGGAGGGAGGCGTGGGGAAAAGAGAAAAGAGGAAGACCTGTCATAGTTTGGAAACCAGGAGCAACTGAATACCAAAAAGTTCAGAGGAAGGGTCTCGACTGGAAACGTCAGTCATCCCTAAACTAAACTAAGATATCGGTGTCAACCAGTGACAACATTTAGAGGAGGAGATTGCATCAAATCTGAAAGAGAGTGGAAGATGAAATTGAAAATTATCTGGAACAGTAGAATTTAAGCCTATTAAAACTATTTGCCACACATAATATGGCATTAGCAAGAGGATTTGAGTATAGGAGCAGGGAGGTTCTGCTGCAGTTGTACAGGGCCTTGGTGAGACCGCACCTGGAGTATTGTGTACAGTTTTGGTCTCCTAATCTGAGGAAAGACATTCTAGCCTTAGAGGGAGTACAGAGAAGGTTCACCAGATTGATCCCTGGGATGGCAGGACTTTCATATGAAGAAAGACTGGATAGACTAGGCTTGTACTCGCTGGAATTTAGAAGACTGAGGGGGGATCTTAAGGGGTTGGAGAGGCTAGATGCGGGAAGATTGTTCCCGATGTTGGGGAAGTCCAGAACCAGGGGTCACAGCTTAAGGATAAGGGGGAAGTCTTTTAGGACCGAGATGAGAAAACATTTCTTCACACAGAGTGGTGAGTCTGTGGAATTCTCTGCCACAGAAGGTAGTTGAGGCCAGTTCATTGGCTATATTTAAGAGGGAGTTAGATGTGGCCCTTGTGGCTAAAGGGATCAGGGGGTATGGAGAGAAGGCAGGTACAGGTTACTGAGCTGGATGATCAGCCATGATCATATTGAATGGCGGTGCAGGCTCGAAGGGCCGAATGGCCTACTCCTGCACCTATTTTCTATGTTTCTATGTTTCTATAAACATTAGTTTAGAAACTTTCTCCTGCTCCACTTCTTCGAGAAAATCTTACACAGATTAGAATGATCACTTCCAGGTGTAGAATCAACTAAACATCTCTTAAACACTTTGCAGGTTGTGCACAGCCTTTGCTCATCATCCTAATTAAATGAGTGCTTCTGTTTAAAAAGTTATATATGACAATCAAGTACAAAAACTCAGACTTTAAACTTCAAAACATATACTTTCTTCAAGTTCTCTGGAGCACGCTTGACGTTTGTGAAGATTTATTCTTGCTGCAGTTGCTTTTAATGAATGAACATTTCTGTAGTATGGGATAGAGGTAGTTGCAGTCACGTGCCGATGAAAGTGTACCTCAGCCACAGAGTCATAGGGTCATGCAGTGTGGAAATAGGCCCTTTGGCGCAACTTGCCCACACCGACTAACATATTCCATCTACACTAGTGCATTTGCCTACATTTGGCCCATATCCCTCTCAACCTGTCCTATCCATGTACCTACCTAATTGCTTTCCTATACATTTTAGATTTAGATTTAGATTTTAGAGATACAGCGTGGAAACAGGCCCTTCGGCCCACCGAGTCCGCGCCGCCCAGCGATCCCCGCACATTAACACTATCCTACACACACTAGGGACAATTTTTACATTTACCCAGTCAATTAACCTACATACCTGTACGTCTTTGGAGTGTGGGAGGAAACCGAAGATCTCGGAGAAAACCCACGCAGGTCACGGGGAGAACGTACAAACTCCGTACAGACGGCGCCCATTGTCAGGATCGAACCTGAGTCTCCGGCGCTGCCTTCGCTGTAAGGTAGCCACTCTACCGCTGCGCCACCGTGCCGCCCTCCCTCCCTCCCTCCCTCAACTACCTCGTTCCATGCATCCACCACCCTTAACGTGAGAACTTTACTCCTCAGATTCCTATAAAATCGTTCCCCCTTCACCTTAAACCTACGCCCTCTGGTTCTCGGTTCCCCCCCACTCTGGGCAAGAGACTCTGTGTGTCCACCCGATTCATTCCTTTCATGATTCTATCCACCTCGGTTAGATCACCCCTCATCCTCCTGTGCTCCAGGGAATAAAGTCCTGACCATCCCCATCGATCCTATGTTTATTCTTCGATGCACCATCATGCTGATGGGAGGGATGGATTAGTGTATTCTGATTTTGAGGTATGACCACACACATGGGGCACAAGGCAAGCCTGTAGCATGAGGGAACTAGCTTGGTCTTGCTTGGTTAGAGGTTGAGACTAGTTTTAACGGCATGCCTGTTGGGTTGGCAGATCCTCATTGAAAAAGGTGCATGATTACTCTGATTGCACTTTTCCCTCTCACACTTAGCCTAATTTCCTCCACTCGGTGCTTCTCTCTGAAAAAAGGAATTGTGAACGAGGTCCGTTAATTTGATGAATAAGAGTCAGTTAAACCTTTCCTTTAGTTTCCTTTATGATATATTTCACGTTCAGACAGATTCAGTAATGTGCAGAATGTCCTTTGAAATAAATACATGTGTGTATATTTAAGTCACATCAACAATATACATCCCTGCTGGCTTACACACTCCTCTGACCACACATGGAAATAATGCGTTTGATATAATTAAGGCACTCTCGTCAGAAAGCTGTACTGAATAGTCTCAATCAAAAATGGCTCAACACTGTTCATTAGCAAGTTCAGATGATATACTGAGGTACACAGTGTTCTTCTCTCTCATTTACATTTCCTTCGTGTTGTCAAGGAAGGTAAAACTTCAATGCTTCTAATCCCTGTGAGATGGTAACAACAAAATAGTTATTTTGCTCACGTTAATGAAGATATTTTTCAATGCATTAAACAACCATGTAACACAGCCTACGTTTAACATTCTCACGCCACATTTCTGTTCAGCCTCATTGGGCTTTGACCCAAGTCTAAAATTTATATAGTTTGCCTATTAAAATTTACCTTTATTACTGGAACAATAACCGTGACTGGCAGCTGCACAAAATCAGATAAGGAGCACTAATATAATAAGTGCACAATCCAATAATGGGCACATTAAGTGATTTGAAATCTAAACAACCATTATAATGTTTTAATTAATTGTTGCAGTGACTATTTGCAAATCAATGAAAATTGAGCAGACTTTTTTTTTTTCTTTTGTAATGCGAAGTTAACATTTATTTGTGCATAAATAATTTATTCGTTTGCAAAAGGAGTTCAGAATCATATCTGTCTGTTTGCTTTTAGTCCATTAAGTGGTTTTAAAAAGTGGGGGGGAAATCAATAAATGATTTAAATTATAAATAATGATAGGTCCTCATCCTGTTTTTCTCTCCACAGGTGCTGTCTGATATGCTGAGTGTTTTTGCCACTTTCTGCTTTTAATTCAGATTTCCAGAAAGCGCATTATTTTCTCAGGGTGAAATAGTGTGTTCAGTTCATCTTCAAGTCAAGGGTGTTTTATTGTCAAAACAATGCTGGAGTAACTCAGCGGGTCAGGCAGCATCTCTGGAGAAAAGGAATAGGTGATGTTTCCCTCTTCTCGACCTGAAATATCACCTATTCCTTTTCTTCTGAGTTGCTGCCTGACCCGCTGAGTTACTCCAGCATTTTGTGTCTAGCTTGGGTGTTTAATTGCTATATGCGCTGCGACCAGAACAATGAAATTCTTACTTTCTACAGCTTCACCAACACGTTAAATGCAATCGCACCAGAAACAAAAGGTAACCTGACCATAATTGTTCAAGCCAAAGTATGTCGGGCAATCTTAGTTCAAAGCTCATAGTTATCTGGTGCTGAGGTGAGGTTGTGGTTCAAGAGGCTGGTGGTTGAAGGGAAGAGGTTGTTCTCCAATCTGGAGGTAACGGGTTCTCTGGCTCCTGTACCTTCTTCCTGACGGTAGCAACAAGATGAGAGCATGGTCGGGGTAGTGTGGGTCTCCGATAACAATAGCTGCCTTCGTGAAGCATCACTGGTGAGAAGATCAATACCCGTGATGGACTTGGGCATTGACCTCCCCACCACTGAAAGGATGTACAGCAACTTAGGGCGTCACGGTGGCGCAGCGGTAGAGTTGCTGCCTCACAGCGCCATTGACCTGGGTTCGATCCTGCATACCGGTGCTGTCTGTACGGAGTTTGTACGTTCCCCCTGTGACTGCGTGGGTTTTCTCTGGGTGCTCCGGTTTCCTCCCACTCTCCAAAGACATATACATTTGGTAGTCTAATTGGCTTAGTATAATTGTAAATTATCCCTATTGTGTCGGATAGTGTTAGTGCATGGGTTTCGCTGGTTTATAGTATATTTGGCTTCTGTGAACTGTCCCTTGTGTGTAGGATAGTGCTGGTGTACAGGGCGATCATCGGTCTGCGTGGACTCAGTGAGGCTGAGGATCTGTTTCTGTGTTATATCTCTAAAATCTAAAGTATAGAGTAAATGGTTATCCAGTTTCACTCAGTCTGACATTAGGCTCTGCTAGAGCCCTGTCTCAGCTTGAATCGTGACTGCTGACACTGTTATTCACGAACCACACAAAAACAGGCAGCATCTCTGTTACATTGCCGGGAACATGTTGGTTGCAGTGCGTCTGGCACCTGAGGACCCAGTCAAGATTGAGCCTCTTCTATCGAACCACGATCCAGTTGTGATGCTACCCTTCATTTTCTTTTCAGGGTGAAATAGAGGGCAAATTCAATGCTGGCATTTACATCAAGAGGACTGGAATACAAAAACAGAGATGTAATGCTGAGGCTCTATAAGGCGCTGGTCAGGCCGCATTTGGAGTATTGTGAGCAAATTTGGGCCCCATATCTGAGGAAGGATGTGCTGGCTCTGGAGAGGATCCTCAGAAGAGGTTTACAAGAATGATTCCAGGAATGAGTGGGTTAGCATATGATGAACGCTTGAACAGCACTGGGCCTCTACTCGCTGGAGTTTAGAAGGTTGAGGGGGATCCTCATTGAAACTCACAGAATGATGAAAGGCATTGATAGAGTGGATGTGGAAAGGATGTTTCCACTGGTGGGAAAGTCTAGGACCAGAGGTCACAGCCTCAGAATTAAAGGGCGCTCTTTTAGAAAGGAGGTGAGGAGGAACTTCTTTAGTCAGAGGGTAGTTAATCTGTGGAACTCATTGCCACAGAGGGCTATGGAGGCCAAGTAAGTGGATATTTTTAAGGCAGAGATAGAAAAATCGTTGATTAGAACGGGTGTCAAGCGTTATGGGGAGAAGGCAGGAAAATGGGATTAGGAGGCAGAGTTCAGCCATGATTGAATGGCAGAGTAGACTCGATGGGCCAAATAGCTTAATTCTACTCCTATAACGTGAACATTTTGTGTGAGATTTGGCAAGTGTCTTTTTAACAGAAGGTAACATCTATTTAAAAAGTGGAAGAAGTTGATATTTTGTACCAGATATTTTACTTCAGATCTAGTATTCCGGGCAATCCACAAAATTATCTCAGAAAATAGAAAGCAGTTCAGAATGATTCTTATCAAACCATGTCATTGTAAGATCAAATGAATAGGAAATACCAGGCCAAACAAATCTTATCCATTTGAACCTAATTCAATCTGGAATAAGCTTAAAATTTGTAGAATTACTAATTGGTGTGAGAGGTTGCCCCAGGTAATTATAATTTTATAAAGAGGATCATCTTAGTATTATAGTGTCATAGATTCATAGTGTCATACAGCATGGACACAGACCCTTCGGCCCATCTTGTCCATGCCGACCAACAAGTCCCGTCTACACTAGTCTCATCTGCCTGCGTTTGGCCCATATCCCTCTAAACTTATCCTATCCATGTACCTGTCTAAATGTTTCTTAAATGGTGTGATAGTACATGCCTCAACTATCTCCTCCAGCAGCTTGTTCCATATGCCTACCAACTGTTGTGTAAAAAGGTTGCCCCTCAGGTACCTATTAAATTGTTCCCCCCACACCTTAAACCTATGTCCTCTGCTTCTCGATTCCCCTCTTCTGGGTAAAAGACTTTGTGTTTTTATCCTATCTACTCTGCTCATAATCTAGTACATCTCCATATGATCACCCCTTATCCTCCTGTGCTGCAAGGAATAAAATCTCATCCTGCTCAACCTCTCCCTGTAGCTCAGATCCTCAAGTCCTGGAACCATCCTCGTAAATCTTCTCTGCACCTTTTCCAGCCTCACAACATATTTCCTATAACAGGGTCACCAATACTGAACACAATGTGGTCTCACCAATGTCCTGTACAACTGCAGCATGACCAATCAACTTCTACACTCAACTCTATTATTCTATTATACTATGCTTACCCAAAATGTATTTTTCCTTACTTTACTCTTTCTGGTTAAAATATCTTGTCTTATTATTCAAGAGTATGTTCCTCTTTCATTATACTATTCCAATGCAATCACACTCAACTGTATCCACCTACCACTTGCCAGGCTTTGTCCCACCCCCACCCCCACCTCTCTTTTCCAGTTTTCTCCACCCTACTCTGGGTCAGAAGAAGGATCCCGACCCAAAACTTCACCTCACCAGATGCTGCCTGACTCACTGAGTGTTTTGCTCAAGATTCCAGCATCTGCAGTTTCCTATCTCTTCGTGGTATGGCGTCAGACACTAGAAAAAACAACTATGGGTTTATCAGTTCAACAAAACAGTGATCAGCATCCAATCAATGTTGGTGTTGGCTTAGTGCTAAATTCATAGGAACTAGTTTTTAAGTTTGCTGTCTGGATGTGGTAGACCCTTTCAAATATATTGAGTCTAGCTTATTGTCTCGTGTTCCAAGGTGCAATGAAAAGCTTTTGTTGCGTGCTAACCAGTCAGCAGAAAGACAATACATGGTTACAATCGAGCCATCCATGGTGTGCAGTTACATGGTGAAGGGAATGACGTTTAGTGCAAGATAAAGTCCGGTAAGGTCCGATCAAAGGTAGTCCAAGGGTTTCCAATGAGGTTGATAGTAGCTCAGGACTGCTCTCTAGTTATTGTTAGGATGGTTCAGTTGCCTGATTACAACTGGGAGGAGACCATATTCAAGGAACCCACACCCACATTTCCAAAGTCTTGCTCTGAAGCCAAGGAATGTACGCATCAACTTCATGACCTCAGCAATCATGCCTTAAACACGTCTCCCTCCCATCCACCACGTTTCCTGGTTTGACACGGAGCAGAGGAGGTTTACAAGATGACAGTGAGGGCTGGAAAATATTGTTACGATGAAATATTAATTAGGCCGGGATGTTTTCCTGAGGTCAGAGAGGACTGAAGGCAGATTTAATTGGTGGATAAAGTTATGAGAGACACGGATGGGTTAAATAGAAAGCACCTACTTTCTGAGCAGAGAGATCAATAGCTTGGATGTATTGATTTAAGGTAATTAGATTACAGGCGTGTTGTGAGAGAATGTTTTTCCCCAAAGAGTAGAAGAGGCCTGGGAATCACTGCTGGATAGGTGGCGAAGAAAGTAAATCTCGTCATATTTTTAAAAGTTATTGGATGGGCCCTGGAAGTGCTGTTTCCTATGAAGTAACAGACCAAAAGCTGGAAGTCTGGAATGCTCAGATCAAAGCCTCCCTGTATATGGACAACATCACTGTCTTCTGCTTGGATTCAGCATCTGCGAACGGTTTGAGTTGGCATCACGGTCAGGGACAACCACAGGAGGAGCAAAGAGGCTGCAGAGCTGAGAAGAAGAGCAGTGTGAACGATTTGAAAAGCAGCTGTTAAAAGGTCAAGGCTTGTTAGCTTCAGAAGGGCGCCAGGCTTTAGTGGAGCGGCCATTTTAGATTGGCCATTGTGAGGGTGTTTGAGTTTCAGGGGCAGTGTTTGAACAATAACTACAGAGGTTTTGGCTTGTGGGGCTTCGGTGAGGAGGCTGAATAGAGGTATAGGTAAGAACAGGTAAGATCTTTAAACTTTGCTCTCCAGACATGGTGCAGTTGGGATGGCAATAAGGGCTGTGTTTTTAACATAGAACAGTGCATCACAGGAACAGACCATTCGGCCCACAGTATTTGTGCCGCACTTGATGCCGTTAAACTGATCTCATCTATCTGTACAGGATCCATAGCCCTCTATTTCCAGCACTTCCGTGTGCCCATCTAAAGGCCTTTAATGCACCACTATCATATCTGCGTCCACAACCGCTTAGACCACAAGGGGTGGCATGGTGGCGCAGTGGTAGAGTTGCTGCCTTCTAGTGCCAGAGACCCGAGTTCGATCCTGACTACGGGTGCTGTCTGTACAGAGTTTGTACGTTCTCCCTGTGACCGCGTGCGTTTTCCCTAGGTGCTCCTGTTTCCTGTCACACTCCAATTACGTACAGGTTTGAAGGTTAATTGTCTTTTGTAAAATTGCAAGTTGTCCCAAGTATATGTAACTGCTAGTGTTCAGGGCGATCGCTGGTCGACGTGGACTCGATGGGCCGAAGGGCCTCTTTCTGTACTGTATCTCTAAAGTCTAAATATAATTTGATGGGAATGTATTATAGCCCCCTCACCACCCTTCCCCCCCCCCCCCCATATCCCCCATCCCTCCCCAACCTCAAAGCCAGAATTTGGATAGAGATGGACTGATTAAGGACAGTCAGCATGACTTTGTGCGTGAGAAATCATAACCCATAAATCTGCTGGAGTGTTTAGTAGAGGTAATCATGAGTATTGATGAGAGTGGGGCATCAGACCTAGTCTACGTGGACTTTACGCAAGGCCTTTGACACCTTCCTGCATGGGGAGGTTGTCTGGAAGGTTAGATTACATGGGATCCAGGGAGAGGTAGCTAATTGGACACATAATTGAGCAAATTACAAAATGCAGGAGGAACTCAGCAGGTCAGGCAGTATCGGCGGACGGAATGGACAAACGGCATTTCGGGTCCGTGCCCCATTTCAGACATCTGAAGAAGGGTCGCGACTCAAAGCACCAAGCACCAAGACCTGCCTTGGGCGGCAATGAGAAGGGGCCTCCCCGTTAGATCCACCCTGCGTGCTCAGACCCCCACTCCCAATGCACGCTGCCCCCAGGGTGGCTGTGATGTGGACGAGATGACGGCCCATCTATCCATGGACCGTGCATTTGCAAAGTGGGTCTGGAAAAGAGTGCAAGGGTTCTTGTCGAAATCCACCCTGAGCAGGACTCTCTGATCTACGGAGCGTCTCCAGGAGTGCAAATTGAGACAAATATCAAGTCAGCTCGGTGAAAGACACACATTGGTCTGCCTGTGTCTTGTTGGCCTACCAGTGCAAGGAGATGTCTGTAAACAGGTGTTACTACCTGGCACCTTCCAAGCTGCAGGAACACATGCTAAGCGGACGTTGGTGCAGTCACCATAGAGGCTTTGCAGTGAAAGAATGCAGTGCAAGGTCCTGCTGCCACCAAACATTATGGGGTTAAGGACACAAAGTGTTGGAGTAACTCAGTGGGTCAGGCAGCATCTGTTGGGAACATGGATTGATGACGTTTCGAGTCGGGACACTTCTTCAGACCAAATTGTCTGCAGAAGAGTCCTGATTTGAAACGTCATTTATCCATGTTCTTCATAGATGCTGCCTGACCCGTTGAGTTACTCCAGCACTTTGTGTCCGTTTGGGTAAACCAGCATTTGCAGTTCCTTGTTTCTACATTAAGGGGTTAAGCCGTTTGAAAGCCTCTAAAACACATGCGATTTTTAACTTCAAGGAAGCCATACAATTGTCAATGGCTACACAAAATCTGCCAATGCTACAAACGTATATACCCAGATAGCAACTGTGAATATATGGACTGAAAGACCATGAATGTAAAGATAGCGATGCATTGACTTAAAAAAAATATTTGGCATATATTTTTAATAATAAAGTTTATTTTAGAATTTAAAAAAGCTTTTTTTCAGCTGGTAATAAAGAGGAACTTCAGATGCTGGTTTATACTAAAGATAGACGTCAAATCACAAAATGCTGGAGTAAAATCCAGATTTACACAGAGGGCTAAATAGCTCCCTTACTTCTACAAATTTCTCCATTGCTATGATCTGATTCTGCCTATTTGTACCCAGTCTCTGTTTAGGCCCAATCTCAGATTTACCCATGGGGTTTCAAAAAAATTAAAATTAATTTTATTAACTATGACATGAGCGAATTTCAGAAACATATGTGGAACAATTGTAGTCTGATGTAAGCGTGGAGATCCCAGATAAAATACATGAACCCTCTGATTGTATCCATACTTCTTTGTCCACTCTCCTTAACCAGTTCAGCTTTGCTTTCATTTGCCCCCTCCCTTGACCTCTCCCATTGGTTCCAGATCTCTTTCCTTTGCCTTAGCGAGTGGTTTATTTTAAGCAGTGCGCTTGCCTTTATACAATGGCTTTCTTAACCTCAGCACATCCCAAAGTACTTTGCAACCAATTGCATACATTTTGAACTGTGGCAACTGTTGTAATGCAGGAAATGTGGTGGCAATGTTGCCCACAGCAACGTCCCACAAACCGTAATGAATACAACACGCCCCCATCGTTTGTTTGGATGATGTGGTCTATTGGCTAAGGTACACCTTCTTCGTCAAAAAGTGCTGTGGAACCTTTCTATCCAACTGTAAAGTTAGGTGAGTGACTCATCTGAAAGATCAAACTGAACTGATACTGCATAGGTAGTGTAAGAAAATAACTGCAGATGCTGGTACAAATCGAAGGTATTTATTCACAAAATGCTGAAGTAACTCAGCAGGTCAGGCAGCATCTCAGGAGAGAAGGAATGGGTGACGTTTCGGGTCGAGACCCTTCTTCAGACTGATGTCAGGGGGGGCGGGACAAAGGTATCATAGGTATCATTCTACTTTGGAATAAATGCTCGAGTAAAATTATGGGAGTGAAAATATTGTCCTGTGTGAAAATTTCAACATCTCAGTTGAAGTTGTGATGAGAAATTGTTGCAGGAGGTTTAGTTTAGTTAAATTTAGTTTAGCTTAGTTAAATTTAGTTTAATTGTTTACAGATACGGCGTGGAAACAGGACTTTCAGCCCACCGAGTCCGTGTCAGCCAACCATCGCCTGTACACTACTTCTATGTTATCCCAGTTTTGCATCCTACACACCAGAGGCAATTTACAGGAGCCAAGGAGCCAATTAACCTACAAACCGGGACATATTTGGAGTGTGGGAGCAAACCGGAGGAAACCCACACGATCACAGGGAGAACGTACAAACTCCGTACAGACCACCTGTAGTCAGGATCGAACCCACGTTTCTGGCGCCATAAGGCAGCAACTCTACCTCTGCGCTGCTGTGCTGCCCCCTAAGGCAGAGAGAGGTATGTCAGTGAATAGCAGTCCTAGGAAAGGAACAAGTGGAATTAGTTGTCAAGAAACTGAATTCTCAGTGTGTGGTTAACCCGAGGGAACTAACGAGGAGCTAATATTGAGCAACGTGAGTGGCTCAATTCCCAAGTGTTTGCAATATGTTGAATGGCTCTCAGAGAGTTTGAGGACTCCATTGACAAGTTATCGAGATTCCCATGGGTTATCCAGAATCCAAACAGACCAATGGACAAATTAATACATAATTAATAAGCCTGCTTTGTGCAGGAAGGAACTGCAGATGCTGGTTTACACCGGAGATAGACACAAAATGCTGGGGTAACTCAGCAGGACAGGCAGCATCTCTGGAGAGAAGTAATGGGTGACGTTTCGGGTCGAGACCCTTTGAGAGTCAGGAAAGAGGGAAACTAGAGGTACGGAACAAATCAAAGCCAGCACCGATTGCAAGGAGTCCGGCTTTGATTTGTTCAATAAATCTGCTTTGTCAGGCCAATGAAGAGAGATTGAACCCCTTTAGGAGTACAAGCCACTTGACCTGATGTTGGTGAGGCTGATTATCAGGTCCAAAGCAGCATCCTTAACGAGGTAGGCTATCCTCTTGCATGTGTCTAATGTCCATTTTAGCTTCTTTCAAGCAGTTTGGACATTTCACGGAGACCATAAGATAAAACTGTTCCACTTGGGCAGTGGCAGTGACTATGGTTTCCAGGAAAAGGAAGGTTATCCTTAAGCAGCAAGCATATTTCCCCATATATTCCTCCATACATTTGAAACACATCACAGACTATTACTCAATGGTCCCAGGAACTAATGCAGGGCATAAATACATCTCCCTTAAACCTGGCCATTCATGGGATTAACTTTAGTTTGGAGATACAATGCAGAAACAGGCCTTCAGCCACCGAGTCCAAGCCAACCATCGGTCACTCGTTCACACTAGTTCTATGTCATCCCACTTTCCTATCGACTCCCTCACACATTAGGGGCAATTTTACACAGGCCAGACTCATTGTTCTGAAGTAAACTCAAAGGCTAATGGTCATGTAATCTGGTCTGGTCACATCAAGCAGAGGGCAAAGGTGTCCATAATCCTTATTGTTAATATCAATGAGGGAGAGATATTCACTCACTTTACCTCGACAATGAATAGAAAAGGAAAGCAGTTCGCATTGTGAAGCGCTGGCAGTATATTCCTGTTGCCTCACACCTAAGTGGGCCTTTTTCAGATTAGTTTAGGGATACAGTGCAGAAACAGGCCCTTCGGCCCACCGAGTCTGTGCCGACCAGTATATTATAGACAATAGACAATAGACAATAGGTGCAGGAGTAGGCCATTCGGCCCTTCGAGCCAGCACCGCCATTCAATGTGATCAAGGCTGATCATTCTCAATCAGTACCCCATTCCTGCTTTCTCCCCATACCCCCTGACTCCGCTATCCTTAAGAGCTCTATCTAGCTCTCTCTTGAATGTATTCAGAGAATTGGCCTCCACTGCCCTCTGAGGCAGAGAATTCCACAGATTCACAACTCTCTGACTGACCTCTTTGCTCCTATACTCAACTCCTCTTGTTATGAAGGCCAACATTCCATTGGCTTTCTTCACTGCCTGCTGTACCTGCATGCTTCCTTTCAGTGACTGATGTACTAGGACACCCAGATCACGTTGTACATCCCCTTTTCCTAACTTGACACCATTCAGATAATAATCTGCCTTCCTATTCTTACCACCAAAGTGGATAACCTCACACTTATCCACATTAAACTGCATCTGCCAAACATCCGCCCACTCACACAACCTGTCCAAGTCACCCTGCAACCTCATAGTATCTTCCTCATAGTTCACACTGCCACCCAGCCTTGTATCATCTACAAATTTGCTAATGGTAAAAATATTAACATTCTCCTACACACACTAGGAACAATTTTTACATTTACCAAACCTATTTACCGACAAAGCCTGTACGTCTTTGGAGTGTGGGAGGAAACCGAAGATCTCGGAGAAAATCCACGCAGTCACAGGAAGAACGTACAAACTCCGTACAGACAGCACCCGTAGTCAGGATCGAACCTGGATCACCTGTGCTGCAAGTGCAGCAACTCTACCACTGTGCCACCATGCTGCCCTTAGTCTTAAGGAAATGAATTCTCAGTATTGTGTGTAAATAGAAATCTTTTGATGAATGCGACCGATCATGACAGTGTTGTACCATTGTAATATAAGAAAATAACTGCAGATGCTGGTACAAATCGATTTATTCACAAAATGCTGGAGTAACTCAGCAGGTCAGGCAGCATCTCGGGAGAGAAGGAATGGGTGACGTTTCGGGTCGAGACCCTTCTAGTTCTGCTCAGTAATTTCGTCCAGGGAAGCTCTCTCAGCTTATATAAACTTTTAACTTAGTCAATTCAGGAGTACTATACCTTTCTAGCTTTAAATTTAGTTTAGTTTAGAGATACAGCAGGGAAATAGGCCCTTTGGCCCACCAAGTCCACACCGACCATCGATCACGTTCATACTAGTCCTACGTTATTCCTTTTTCTCATCCACTCCTTACACATTAGGGGCAAATTTACAGAGGCCGATGAACCAACAAACCCACATATCTTTCGGAAGTGGGAGGAAACGTGGAGCACCCGCAAGTAGAGAGCATATTGACAGGTTGCATCAAGGCCTGGTTCGGCAACTTGAATGTTCAGGAGCAAGAAAAGACTGCAAAGAGTTGTGAACACTGCCCAGTCCTTCACCGGCTCTGACCTCCCCACCATCGAAGGGATTTATCGGAGTCGCTGCCTCAAAAAGGCAGCCAGCATCATCAGAGACCCACACCATCCTGGCCACACTCTCATTTCACCACTGCTATCGGTAAGAAGGTCCAGGAGCCTGAAAACTGTAAAGCCCAGGTTCAGGAACAGCTCTTCCCTACAGCCTTTAGGCTATTAAACACTGCAACATCAAATAAACTCTGAACCACAATAGATTATTATTATTATTATTATTATTATTATTATTATTATTATTATTATTATTATTATTATTATTATTATTATTATTATTATTATTATTATTATTATTATTATTATTATTATTATTATTATTATTATTATTATTATTATTATTATTATTATATTATGATTATGATTATTATTATTATTATTATTATTATTATTATTATTATTATTATTATTATTATTATTATTATTATTGTTGTTGTTGTTGTTTATTATTATTGTTGTTTATTTATTATTATTGTTATTATTATTATTATTTATTATTATTATTATTATTATTATTATTATTATTATTATTATTATTATTATTATTATTATTATTATTATATATACGGGCGGCACGGTAGCGCAGCGGTAGAGTTGCTGCTTTACAGCGAATGCAGCGCCGGAGACACAGGTTCGATCCTGACTACGGGTGCTGCACTGTAAGGAGTTTGTACGTTCTCCCCGTGACCTGCGTGGGTTTTCTCCGAGATCTTCGGTTTCCTCCCACACTCCAAAGACGTACAGGTATGTAGGTTAATTGGCTGGGTAAATGTAAAAATTGTCCCTAGTGGGTGTAGGATAGTGTTGATGTACGGGGATCACTGGGCGGCACGGACTTGGAGGGCCGAAAAGGCCTGTTTCCGGCTGTAGATATATGATATGATATGATATGATATTATTATTATTATTATTATTATTATTATTGTTGTTGTTGTTGTTGTTGTTGTTTATTATTATTGTTGTTTATTTATTATTATTTATTATTATTATTATTGTTATTATTATTATTATTGTTGTTATTATTATTATTATTATTTACAGTGTACTATGTTTACGTATTCTGTTTTGCTGCAGCAAGTAAGAATTTCATTGTTCTATCGGGAACATATGACAATAAAACACTCTTGACTCAAGTGGTCGCAGGGAGAAGGTGCAAACTCAATACAGACAGCACCCGAGGTCAGGATTGAACCTGTGCCTCTGGTATTGCAAGTCAGCAGCTCTTCCAGTCTTAGTGTGATGAGATTTCCGTGTCGCATTCATTTCTTGCCAAAGTGGAGGTTGGCCTCGGTCAGTTAATACTTTCACTTTATGGCTTCAGGGCGCATTATCCACTAACCTCAATCCACAAGGACAATTAGGGTTGGGCTAAAACATTGCCTTGTCAGTAGTGCTCAGATCTTTAAAAGGAAGGAAACTAAAAATCTACTTCCATGCTGCTGCCCTTTGCACATATATGTAGAAGAGAGAGAGAGAGGAAATATAATGTGTAGGAAGGAACTGCAGATGCTGGTTTAAATTGAAGATAGACACAAAAAGCTGGAGTATCTCAGCGGGACAGGCAGCATCTCTGGAGCGAAGGAATGGGTGACGTTTCAGGTCGAGACCCTTCTTCAGACTCTTCAGATTCTTCAGACAGTGAGAGGAAATATAATATTTCCACATAAGTGATTCTGAACTGCCCTCCCAAGTTTCATAGTTATGTGAGTGTCTATTAAAATAAAGCAGAGAGAAAATATATTCTTGGAATCTCATAATTAAATTATATAGTTTCAGTCTTCTCTGGTCTTAATAACCCAAGGAGGATGAAAGGACTTTAATACTGCATTAAAAAATCTATTTAATGGATAAATGCCCATACATTTCCCTGTCGGACCTTATGGCTCCCTGTGATCTATGGAAAATATTGTATGGAAAGTCGAGCAGCCTGGTTAATACAAGCCATGGAACTTGTCCTATAAATTTGCTGAATTGTCTTTGTTGGCCCCTTGAGATCAAGGATGACTTGCTTCAGCTTCAGTTCTACAGGGCCCTGTGCAGGAACGGCAGACTCTGTCGCAGGGGTCGATGGTGGAAGTTGAAGAGGGGGATGGGATGGCTGGATTGTTGTGAATCTCCCTGCTGCAGCACTCTGGCCTTCACGTCACAGAGCCCCACATCTTTTAGATTTAGATTTTAGATTTAGAGCTACAGCACAGAAACAAGCCCTTCGGCCCACCGGGTCCGCGCCGCCCAGCGATCCCCGCACACTAACACTATCCTACACCCACTAGGGACAATTTTTACATTTGCCCAGCCAATTAACCTACATACCTGCACGTCTTTGGAGTGTGGGAGGAAACTGAAGATCTCGGAGAAAACCCACGGGGAGAACGTACAAACTCCATACAGACGGCGCCCGTAGTCAGGATCGAACCTGAGTCTCCGGCGCTGCATTCGCTGTAAGGCAGCAACTCTACCGCTGCGCCACCGTGCCCCCATGGTGTTTTTTTGGATGGCTCTCTATCCTTTTGAAATGACCTGGGCATGGGATTGTGCAGGAAGGAACTGTAGATGCTGGTTTAAACTGTAGATAGATGCAAAGTGCTAGAGTAACTCAGCAGGTCAAGCAACATCTCTGGAGAGAAAGGATGGGTGACATTTTGGGTCGGGTCTGAAGAATGGTCCTGACTTGAAACGTCACCCATCCTTTTTCTCTAGAGATGCTGCTTAACCCGCTAAGTTACTCCAGCATTTTGTGTCTGTCTTGTGCATGGGATTCCCAGGAACTGCTGAGAGCATTACATTTTTTTCAATGAGATTGAAGATTTTCTTGAAGTGTTTTCTCTATCCTCCAGTGAATCGCATGCTGTGGTGGAGTTTGGAGTAGAATGCTGATTTTACGAGTTTCGTGTTGGGATGCAGGTGATATGGTCTACTCACTGGAGTTGCCTCAACATCTCTAGAGCTTCAGAGCCAGTGATGTTGGTTGGGGAAAGCGGCTGACAATGGTAGGTGAAGTATATTTGGAAGATCTTGCAGAGACGGTATTGGTGAAATATCGCCAGCGCTTTGAGTTGCCTCCTCCAGAAAGTCCATCTCACACAAACATAGAGGATGGGGATCACTATTGCCCGGTAGATCATCAGTTTGGTGCCCAGTTTAAGATCTTAATCTATCAATACTCCTTTTCTCAGGCAGCCAAAGGAAAATGGCAGTACAATGGAGGCAGTGGTAGATACCTGCCCTCACAGGGAGATGGCACCCGAGACGTGAGAAGTGATCCTTGTCAACCATGCTTTGGTCATGGATCGTGACCATCAGGAGGAAGTAATGTGCAGTGGGGACATTGCTGAAGAACATTTACCTTCTAGATTTTTAGCCGATGTGCATTCTCCCATTCTGCAATGAAAGCACCAACGAAGATTTGGATCTGCATCATCTGCCTGTTGCAAAAGGATGATTGAGATTCGCTTTGGAGCAAATGCTGAACAGTTTCCTGGTCACCTAATAAATTAACTCCGCACTGGTGGGGAAGTTATGGGAGGTGCAGTGCAATGCGGAAGATTGAGCAGCACAGTGGTCAACCTCATTTGACCCTCTTCCTCATTGGGATTGGGTCCCTGGTGGATCCATTGGTAAGGATCACGCTTTGCATGCAACGACCAAGGTACATGAAAAATAACTATATCAAAAAAGCAGGAGGGTGAAGAACAACAGGAGATCCAGCAATCAGCTGATAGCCATCACATGCAATGGATTTTTCAGCACTGTGAAAGGCATCTGTGGCCCAAATGCACATGGACCCACCCTATTTAAGAGTCATGAATGGAGGGAAGCTTAGATGGGGCAGTAGGACGGCTAATATATGATGGAAGGAGCACTTTGCAGAACTCCTCAGGCACATTTCTACATTCGATACAGGTTTTCCTGACTCGTTTGTACAGTGTGCTACTGGCCACTATCTCAGTGCCAACCCAACTTGGCAAGACGTTCGAAAGGCCATCCAACAGCTGAAAACCATTTAAGCCTCTGATGCAGGCATAGTTCCAGCTAAATCATGGCAAAGGTATATTTCTGGTGTGAATCCATGTGCCCAATTCCCTCAACTGGGAAGGGGTGAGCCAGCCAGGCGATTTCGGAGACACAGTAATCATGACCATTTTCCAAAAAGGGGGATGTTTGATCGTGGTAATTAGAGAGGGACAACCCTAGCCTTTTCCACAGGGAAGTCTTTTCAAGGACCCTCCTCCAAACATCTCTTTCCACTGGCTAAATAGCTCCTCCCAGAGTTTCAATGCTATTCCTCCCATCAAAATACACACTGGGCATACATTCACTGCATGACAGACCCAAGCAAAACATAGGAATCAGCCTCAAACACTGTAACTGCCTTATTTGACTTCATAAACTTGTTCAATATTATTCCAACAAAGTTACAATAAGTTCTGTGTATTTAACAGTCTTATTCAGAGATCAGATTTTATCATTTCTTTGAAGAATCCATATTTTATTATCCCTGAATGACAGATGACCAATAAGAGTTTTATTTAGTTTATTGTGTAGGGGTTTGATATCCTTGGCAATATAGTTAAATTTGTTTTATTTTAGATTTATTAATATTGCCTGACGCTTAGTAAATTTTAAGTTATTAAAAATAAACTGGTGAATGTTTATGTAATGCAATTATACATTTTTCTCTCCCAGACGGAAACATTTCTTCAGTTTAGTAATGACAAGCTCAGTTATTTCCCATTACATGCTACAAAATTTAAGCACAGGGGATATTTCCAGAAATTAATTTCACATATTGTAATAAATATCTATTGTATGAGATAATGTAGCTAACAGGATCGCAATTTTTCTTACGTTTGTAATGTTCAATTAGTTAAAAATATGCTAATTCTATGTAAAAAATCAGAGTAAATGGAATGCATGCGATAAAAAGAGATTTGTTCGTCCCGTTTTATCCATATTCTCTGAAATATTAAATTTAATGCTTTTGCTGAACACTGTTCTTTAACAATATTCTCTCCTATAAACAGGGACATGACTTTGTGGCTCTATGGTACAAAAGGCATCCAACACTTTGTGTTCCATCGACTTCCATTAGATAGCCTATTGGTAGTCAGTGATATCTCTTGCCTTTGAGATGGATGGATAGGCTAGGTTTTGTTCAGATTCAGATTTCATATTCATATTCAAATTCAGGTTTTAGATTTCAGATTTCAGATTTCAGATTCAGATTTCATACTCAGATTCAGATTTCAAAATCAGATTCAGATTTCAGATTCAGGTCAGTTTATTGTCATATAGAGTAGGGTACAATGAGATTCCCTGTTCACGTGAAGCTCACTGAGTAAACATTAAACATTCAGAAATGATAAATACATGAATAAATACGACGATGCAAAACAGGAGAATGGTGCAAGATCGGAGTGCCAGCAAAATAGTGCAAAAATATTCTAGTACAATAATGAAATAACCATTGACGTAGATTTAAGAGTAAGAGTATGCGGCAATAGCTCCAGGAAGGGATGTGAAAGAGGTGATTGGTTCAAGAGTCACATGGCAGTGGGGAAGAAGCACTTCTTAAGTCTAAGCTATCCAACTCCTGCGTTTTCTCCCAGAAGGTAGAAGAGAGAAAGAGGGCTAGCCATGGTGGTAGACATCCGTGACAATGTTTCCAATCTTCCTGATGCGATGTGAAGATGGACTAATGGAAGGAAGTGATAAGCCTGTGATGGACTTGGCTGTGTTCTCCACTTTCCATAGATTCAGGCAGTCAAGAGCAGGGCAGTCACTATGCCAGGCTGAGATGCTTTCCGTCAGAATACCTTCTCTAGTGCATCTGCAGATGTCCAAGCGATTCCTCGTGGACATACCAAATCTTTTCAGATGCTTAAAGAAAGTAAATACCCTAGTGTGCTTTCTTGATCACCACATCAATGTGAAGGTACCAATTTAGGTTGCTGGCGATATGAATGCCTAATAACCTGAAGCTGTCATCCATCTCTACTGCGGCTCCATTGATTAGGGCAGAGCTGCATTCACTCTCTCTTTTCCTGAAGTCACCTTCTAATTCTTTTGTATTGCTGACATAATGGGCAAGGATAGAAACAAGGAACTGCAGATTGTGAAGCTGATTTTGAAAAAGTGCTGGAGTAACTCAGCAGGTCAGGCAGCATCTCTGGACAACGTGTATAGGTGAGTCTGAAGAAAGCTCCTGACCCAAAACATCACCTATCTATGTTCTCCAGAGATGCTGCCTGACCCACTGATTTATTGCAGCACTTTGTGTCCTTTTATGGTCAAGGCTGCCGTCCTGATACCATGACTCAAGGTTCTCCATCTCTTTCTCCACACTATTGTTGATCCCACTGACAACAGCTGTATCTTCGGTGAACTTAAAGATCAAGTTGGCTTTGTACTTGACCACAGTCACGGGTACAGGAGGTAGAACAAAGGACTGAGCATACAGCCCTGAGGTGCACTGGTGTTGAGGGTCAGGGAGAGGGAAATGATATGACCAATTCTATTCGACTAAGGTCTTTTGGTCAGGAAGTCCAGAAGCCAGTTGCAGATGGAGGTCCCAAGGCCAAGGTCGAGAAGTTTAGGGCTGAGCTTATTTGGTATGGTGGTGTTGAAGCTTAGCTGTAGAAATGAATAACACCTTGACATAGGTGTTCTTATTGTCAAGCTGATCCGGACCTGGATGTAGTGCAAGGGAAATTGCATCCTCCCAAGACCTTTTATTCCTATTAGCAAAGGGGTGTAGGATATCTGGAAGATTGGCACAAAGTTGACGTAAGAGTTACTGGGCAGTGGTCATTGGGACAGGTTAGTTTGCTTTAATTGGGAACTGAATGGATGGAAGTTACTTTATGCAGGTGGGGAGACTGTTGAAGTGAGAGTTATAGAGCCAAACAGCATGGAAGCAGGCCCTTCGACCCACCTTGTCCATGCTGAACAAGATGGCGGGACTGTCATATGTTGAAAGACTGGAGCGACTAGGCTTGTATACACTGGAATTTAGAAGGATGAGAGGAGATCTTATCGAAACGTATAAGATTATTAAGGAGTTGGACACGTTAGAGGCAGGAAACATGTTCCCAATGTTGGGGGAGTCCAGAACAAGGGGCCACAGTTTAAGAATAAGGGGTAGGCCATTTAGAACTGAGATGAGGAAAAACTTTTTCAGTCAGAGAGTTGTGAATCTGTGGAATTCTCTGCCTCAGAAGGCAGTGGAGGCCAATTCTCTGAATGCATTCAAGAGAGAACTAGATAAAGCTATTAGGGCTAACAGAATCAAGGGATATGGGGAGAAAGCAGGACCAGGGTACTAATTCTGGATGATTAGCCATGATCATATTGAATGGCTCGAAGGGCCAAATGGCCTACTCCTGCATCTATTTTCTATGTTTTTATGTTTCTATGTTTCTATAATCTTATCCACTTCTGTAGCTTCCCCAGGCAGATCATTCCTGATACAGACTACACTCTGAGTGAAAAAGTTGCCTTTATGGTTCCTTTTAAATTTCAAGTGTATTGTCTCCCAATAAACATTAGCTTTACAGCTAATGTCCACATCCCATTTTTGAAAATGCTGAGCCTGATCTTGTCATGAGAGAATCATAGCGACAGGCCTTTCGGCCCATCTCGTCCATACTGACCACCATTCCTATCTACACTCATCCCGTTTGTTTGCAGTGGACCCATATCCATCAACTCCTTTCCTATCCAAGCACCTGTCAATTGAAATACTCACTAATACTTCTGCTGGGAATAATTGGACTTTCTGCTTGTTCAGATTGCATAAAATATCACTATTTTGTGGGAAACTAAAATATAATTCTTTGCCTGTTCATTTTTAAAAATTCTGATTTACTGAAGTAGCCATGTATTTTGGTTAAAAATAATGTATTCTGGGCCTGAGTGCTTTCAATTGAATTCACTGGATCTTTAGAATTGCCCTCAGTAATCTAGAACACATGAAGATTTGCCTGATTCTTATTTTATTTTTGGTACTCTTCAGTGCAGAGATTTATCAGAGAAAGGCAGGGTTAGGCATGACTGATGGAATTCCCTAAGGAAAGACAGTCTGCTGACTCTCACTGTGGAAGCTCACATGGGAAACAGTGTTGGATTGAACACTCCCAGGGGGAAGGAGGGCTCAGAATGAGTCAGCATCTTCAGAACATTCCAGAAAATTGCTGAAAGAAAAAAAAAAACACAAATAAAAAAAGTCCCTGTTTGTCTCAACGTAGAATAATATAAAGGCATAAACTACCTGAAAATGCAACCCACGTTAAACTGTTCACAGCATTCTTTCCAACTGGTCGTCTTTGAATCAATGAAATTCCTAATATTGAAAAAAAAAAAACTTTTTTATTTGGTGATCCAGGAGTTGGACATACATTACAAAGTCCTCTCTTGCACTAGTGTACTCAGCAAAGGTGGGTTTGATGAAGGTAGATGGTCATATTTTCAAAACTATGTTTGGGGCAGCGGTGGAGTTGCAGCCTCACATCGCCAGAGACCCGGGTTCGATCCTGACTACTGGTACTGCCTGTCCGGAGTTTGGACCTTCTCCCTGTGACCTGCATGGGGGGTTTCTCCGGGTGCTCCGGTTTCCTCGGACGCTCCAAAGACGTAGGTTGATTTGTTTGTGGGGGTTTTTTTTTAATGTAGTTTCCCTAGTGCGGAGGATAGTACGGGGATCGAGGCCACCGTGGGCCGAAGGGCGTGTTTCCGCGCTGCATCTCTAAACTAAACTAAACGGTAGGATTGTAGAGTGCCCCAGCACCGTGGCGTAGAGATTTTAATCGTATCCACAGCATTGCTGCTAAAATATGTTATTCCAGCAGGTGATCTCAGAGTCCTATCCACTGCCAGTCATCAAATTAAACATTTCGAAAGTTATCAGTCCCATGCCAAAATGCATCAAAATGTACACGTTATTTTCAGCGCTACCACTCGCTTTCTTATTGGGTTAAACCCACTCCTTCCCACCGCACCGGGACTCTCGGCCGTTTCAGGATAATGTCGTTTTCCCCTGCAGAAGATGAAATTGTTTTTTCCATTGATTGAATAAAAACACCACAAAAATCTATCAACTACACCAATAAAAACATAATTATCCCGTGATTAGAAGGATATTGAGTTTGTAAGGGGATTATTTTAAACTTGTTGTTTTTTTCTCTTGAAAGGATTCATGCTGTTAAATATTACATTCGTCCTACAAGTTCATTAAGCATTATATTATATATAATTCTGTTATTTGCAATCTTCTGTTATGAACACGTTGAATGTCACAACTTCTGCATTGTGATTTTTTTTTTATGTTGTTCGATCGAGGCTGGGACTCGTTTATCAACAGATCCCACCAACCTTCTCCACGGCGACCATCTGGTTTATTTTCTCTCTTCCTTAGTGTGTGTGTGAGTGTTGTCAACATTTCCACATCCAGATATGCGGGCGAGGTAAACCACCCAGTTAACAAAAAAAATGTTTAGGAAGGAGCTGCAGATGCTGGTTTAAACCGAAGATAGATACAAAATGCTGCCTGTCCCGCTGAGTTACTCCAGCATTTTGTGTCTATCTTCAGTTTTTAAAAAAAACAATAACGTGTCAGCCCCTTTAACGGGAATAGATTCCAATAAATTTGGAGGGAACATTTCCATTTCCCATCCGAAAACTCAACTTAATTCAATCGGTTCCCCAACCAAAGTTTAAAATCGTTTTATATATTATTAATTGTTAAATTTCTCTCCCTGTGGCGAACGGTGCAATGACATATCAACCACAATTTCATTCAAAGATCCAATAAAACAGTTCTTTAATCCCCCAAATACTTTGTGAAAACTTCCTGGCAAAATAAATCGCGAAAATCCACCCTCCATTATAGTACAACAGTCTTCAATTTAAATCGTTAAAGTGGTTCCGCATTATTTAGATCTATTTGCTCGGTGCCTTGGTTAAAATTACTAATTGCGAGCCAATCTTATTTAGAATTCGTCAAATTAATAATGTATTAGGAGGTAGCTAGTTTTAAACCGACTTCGATGTATCAAAGTGAATGGGGGGAATATAAACTTTACCCAAAAGACCCTTTCCCACGGGACTGTGTCGTGGACCAGGTGAGACTTCAGTGGGATTTTGCTAATTCCATAGTTGGTGAACAACGACTGCGGGTTTTTTTTGGAAACGATGTGAGTTTTCCCCCATTACCTTGCAGTCAATATCCAGAGCAGTATTCCATTCCTGAACCGTGAGAGGGTCGTTTTGCTTTATATTTCACTTTTATGCGAATCTATTTGCTATGACTTTAAAGGAAACCTCTTTTAGAATTTAATGTGAAGTTGGGTGTATTTCTTGGGTGTTCGTGTTTCGCTTTTCCCCCCCCCTGATTTTGTTTTTTTTCCCCTGTGCGACATATTGCAGAGATAACACTCGCCAATCTGTGCGTCCAGCCTATGCTAACCGATTGCACTATCCGCAGTGAAACTCACCAGTTGCTACCTAAATAACATAAATACTGCAGCCGTTCAGTTTCGCTCTTGGAATAACTCAGCCAGTAGACATTTATAATCCTAATGTTTTTCTCTTTACAAATGTTGTGCCATTATCATGTCTTAATTGGAAATAATTTAAAAAAATGCAAACGATTCAATGGAACATTTGTAAAATTATTCCTAGGCGTGACTTAAAAGGTAAATAGTTGGGTGAGGTGAATTTTAAATAGGCGCCAGGTTTATAATTTCACCCACGGACAGAATTGCTTTTAATTGCTCATCATAAATGTCCTCAAACGCCGCCGTTTCACTGCGATCAGACAGGGAGTTAGGGCGGCACTTCGCTTCGGGAGAGAACCTCTGGTTATTTTTTTTGTTTTTGCCCTCTCTCTTTTCTACCTCAAAACTTGTCAGAAGTCAGTTGGAGGGAGGGGAGAGAGAGAGAAGGTTGTGGGAGTGCGGTGCGTTTCTTCGCTGCTTTCCAGACCGGCTCTCCCGAGCAGGCAAGGAAGGGTGCGCTACCAAAGCAGAGCAAACCACTTCATTACACGACTCAACGCGGGGAAGGGCCGCTGCAAATAACTCAGCCGTGCTCGATAATGGGGGGGCAAGCATTCATTTGTGTTTTTTTGTGTTGGGACGTTTAATTTCCCTTCCCTGTAAAACACTGGAACGGTGGGGGACGGAAGAAGCCTCCCTCAGCACTGGGAAAAGTCTTGAAATCAACGCTTGGCTTTAAAAAGTCAAATTGATCCGAAGTTGAATGAATCTTTCCTGAAATATCGGTAGACATTAAAAAAAAAAAAAGAACAATTAATTAAAATATTTGCGAATCAGTGATATAAATTAATGCTTCAACTTTAAAATAGCTGTGTGTGCCGCCGTGAGGGTCACCATTTCACGACTTGTGGCTTTCAAGAATGAGATAAAATGTCAACCGCGTATGGGATTACTCCTTTATTTATTTTTTAAAAAGCATATAATAAACTATTGCTCGATTGGAGCACGGATATCTGAGCGTGTACCTGCGCGATAAGTGGAATCCCCCAGAATGGAATTTTGCTTTCAAAAATAAAAGTCGATGAAGGTTATTTGCCATGAGCCCGCAGTGTTGCAAATAACAACCGACTTCAGTGGCCAGGCCGGAGTTTCTATGCACCCCTCAACAATCCTCCTCAGTATTTACCAGCCATTAGCACCTGAATGTTTTACTTAAACCCGAAGAAAATAACGTGGCGCCGTTTCAACACGTGCACTTTTAACGATGGTGCATTGTATTTGATCCGGTTTTAAACGTGTTTCCCCCCGAAACCTGACTGCAAAAATAAAAAATCACAAAGATTAACACAGACAATAACGTGTTTTATCTTTTATTTATTTTTTTCTCGAGTAAAACCGTGGTTGAATAGTTGCCACAGCAAAACAAGAATACAGCGATCAGAATGAGATGGCTCCGAAATCAACGCCTACACGGTTACAGCGATCTGAGAAAGTTGCTGTGTGTTTTATATATATATATATATATATATAGCGCGAACAGTCTTGAAAAATTGTAACGTGCAACCTCCGGAATTAACAATATAGAAATCCTCCATCTTTTATGGAGTCAAATGTGACACTGCTCGCAATTCATCTCCTTCTGCTCCGGGCGCTCCCAAAGCTGAAATGAATGCTTTCACAGCAGAATGAATGAAGGTGCAAAGCTCCACAAAGCAGACGCTGCTTCCTGGCGAGGTTCTCCGTCGCTTTAACGCAGGGACGGCGATTTATATGAGTGCCAGGTCTCCACAAAATGTGCCCGCTGAACGCTGAAACTGCCAACAAAAACGTGCAAAAAGTCAAAGACTCTCTCTCTCTCTCTCTAACGCCGTGGCTTCAACGCCGCACTGCAAAGCTTTCACCAGCGGCCAAGTTCTTTCTACTAAGCCTCGACGTTCAGGAAGTACAAAGAATAATGTTATGCCCGATTTCCAGCACTTTGCATGATGAATACGTTGTAATTTTTTTTTTTGCGGTTCTGAAGCAGTTTTTTTTCCTTCCAAACACACTGGAATGAATGCAGCGTGTCTTTGCAGTCAGTCAGTCTTTACAGGCCGAGGGACTTTAGTTTGATTCACAATACTTTAACTTTAGTTGACAATTATTTATACTTGAGTAACTCGCTTGGAAATATTCAGCAAAATCACGAATAAAAGTCCCCACTGAACCACGTGTACTTACCATTTTTTTTAAAATGCGAACCGCCCGATAAAAATGAACGTCAGGAAGAATATTAATCTTTTACTGAGAAACATTCGTGTTTTCAAAGATGCGATTCGTCGATGATCTCAATGCGAGCACGAAAATACGCGAGGAGTTTTGTGAAAATGGAGACTTAAAGTAGCATTTGGTTTATGCGAAAAGTTAATAGGTAAATTGTGTTTTGAATGTGGGGGTTTGCATTAAACGGACATCCTCTTTAAAAATGATTCTTACCAAAATACGCAGAGGTACAATCTGGATTTGAAATTAGGTAGCTAGTCAAAATTTGGATTGGGGTTTAAAGATTGTAATATAATTCATTCAAATGCAATTAATACCAAATGTTATTTTAAAGGCACAATGCAGGCCCACGGTGAGGTAAAGGAATTTTTCAAAACCCCACAAAGCATGATTATTTCTTTTGATAAAACGTATAGTTCGGTGGTTCTCAAATGATAAGGGTGTCAGAGGGAAACGTGGTTGACAAAATTAACCAAAGGACGCCTAGACACAACAAACCAAATTCATTGTTTTTAACTGTCTGCACGATGTTCAAATGTAAAGTCTCTATTGCATTTCTGCACTATTTGCAGATTAACCGACTGATTGCTATTTTGGTCGTTTTATTATTCCTGGAAAGTTTTTTTAAAAACAAGCTCTAACAAGTGACCTGGGCTAACATGTCTAAAATGGTCAGAATCCACAAAAATAACTTTTACGTCGATCGTTTTGGAGATGTCCGGGGCTCTTTAAAATGCTGACGATGGCCAACCTCCGTCTTGACGAGATTCTGCTTTTGATCAAGTCTGAGCCTAAAAATAATCGAGTAGAATATAAAGTAAAAAAATATGCCGTAAGTTAGCGCTACCAATGTTCAAATGTAATATAAATTGTGCCCATCTATATTAGCCAAGCTGTAGATGTTAAAACTGTGGACAGCGTGGAAGTAAGTGGATTTTATGCCTACCCTAACAGTCTATATTCTGCAGTTACACTAGTCCTACTTGCTAATTGGGGGCCGTTATTGTTGTTTCCTTTGTGAATCTTAAATAAAATGTCAATAGATCGGAAACGAAAGGAGATATTTCGCTTCAAACCTTCTTGGTACAGTTAACAACAAAAAAAAATACCCGAGAACAGAACTTCAAATAAAATGGGAACCCTATTCGCCAGATGTTTGCTATTACCTTACGCCATTAGTGAGTGCTACAGATGCGCTAAATAAGTCGATAAAAATTAAAGATTATATTGCATAAGGTTGCTGACATTTTATCGCACGAAAGGATCAGTATTCGAAATTTCCCTCGCATTGCGAGAGCATCACGCCAGTTGTTCGCTCTCAGATGCAGGCTGCTTTGGTTAAAATTTCTACTGCCAGTTTTAAAACGTGAAATAAGTCTCTGAAACGATTTAAAACCAGGTCGCTGGTCAGAAAATGTGCGCTTCAGAACCCGGGCAATAATGGCAGAGTTAATGCAGCCATTTTTAAATGGGACAACTTAACAGGATTTAAGAAGCAAAACATATGTGAACACTTTCATAAATTATTCCCGTGAACTTTGGATGACCATCCGAAGAAAAACGTGTGTATCCCCAATAAATATTAAAGATACAATTGCAGGGATTGGGTTTCATTTAAATCTGTTTGTTAGGCGCGCTTTAACGCGTTTTCAATAATATACTCTGGGAGAACTTCTAAGATAATATCAGTTGGACTTACAGGGAGATGTTATATTTTGCAGCTGCTTTAAACAACTGTACGGCTGATTCTGTCCCCCAAAATTAAAAACCCAATGATCTGAAGAAAGATGCGGCTATTTTTCCACATTTATCTCCGAGTTTTAAACATCAATTTCCCTAACCCCCGTCTCAATTAATTATTACAGTTTAACATGCACAATGCGCTGCGTTAATAAATAACAATTTGATGAGATTATTAAACCTGGAGCTTTTGTGTTTCACTGTTTGTGCCATGTGCTCTTTTGTTCTGCTTTGCACAGAAGCGCTGCAATTGAGACGACCACTGCTTTCGGGCTGACTCAGCTGAGAAAGGCCGCTGCTTGGTGTGTGTGTGTGTGTAAGACTCCACCGATGACCACTCCTCTGTTGGCGTCTCTCCTTGCATTTGACCAGCCCCGCTTTAAAAAAAAAAAAAAAAAAAAAAAAAGAATTCACCCCTCGCCGTTACTTTTCCCAACCTGGTTTTATTTCTGAATTTCGTTCCACTGTCGCTTCTTGCTCTCCTCGTCTCTCCTTTCTAAAGAGTTTGCAGTCGTTGGGGACATTCCCCTGGCGTCTCGCTGACGTCCACGTTGTTGTCCTCGATCCATTGTTTTTCCCACTTCATATTATATATGAAACGTCCTGCAAATCCCCCTTTAATTCCGAACTCGTTTCTCATTCTTTAAACTTTGTTCATAGATGATCTCCGCCGTCTTTTTGGTATAAATGTTGAGTTGGTGGGGGGGGGAAGGGGAGGGGGGAGGGTGTGGGGAGGGGCGACAGACAGTGATCGCCACACTTCAGCAGAATGCATGTTGCAGAGTTATAGCCAACACGTGGAATTTCCATGTCGAGGCGAAAAACCTGGTGTCCCGGGACCCCTGAAAAATAATTCAATCCCTTTGCAATAAAAAAAAAAATGCAGCCATCTCGCACACACGCCGCGGATGCCTGGAGAACGGCAGCGACTCTCAGACACAGATGGAAACAGAGAGGAGGGGGTTAAAAGTATGCAGCGGAGACTCCCCTTGCTGCACGGTTCCAATTTCAGAAAGCTCCACTGACACAGGGAATCCCCCCCCGCTCCCTCCCTCCCCGCCAGGGTGTTGCAAACTCGCGTCCAGCCCCAGACTCCGGACGGTGGCTTATTACCCGGCGCTGCAGAGAAGCGGGAGGCAAAACGAAACCTGCGGCGCGGAGAGGGCTGGGGGGGGGTGAAAGGTGTCTGTAACTCCGAGGAGAGAGAGCATCGGACGAGAGAGAGGGGGGAGAGGGAGAGGGGGGGGGAGAGAGAGGGGGAGAGAGAGAGAGAGAGAGGGAGAGAGAGGGGGCGGGAGAGAGTATCGGACGAGAGAGAGAGGGGGGAGAGACAGGAGAGAGGGGTGGGGAGAGAGAGGGGGTGGGGAGAGAGAGAGAGAGAGAGAGAGGGGGTGGGGAGAGAGAGAGGGGGAGAGAGAGAGGGAGAGGGAGAGAGAGAGGGGAGAGAGTATCGGACGAGAGAGAGAGGGGGGAGAGAGGGGTGGGGAGAGAGAGGGGGGTGGGGAGAGAGAGAGAGAGAGAGAGGGGGTGGGGAGAGAGAGGGGAGGGGGAGAGAGAAAGGGAAGGGGGAGAGAGATAGAGAGGGGGTGGAGGGAGGGAGAGGGGGGAGAGAGAAAGGGAAGGGGGAGAGAGATAGAGAGGGGGTGGAGGGAGGGAGAGGGGGGAGAGAGAAAGGGAAGGGGGAGAGAGATAGAGAGGTTGGGGGGGGGGGGGGGGGGGGGGAGAGAGAGAGGGAGGGAGATAAGTGAAGAGAGCCATTGAATGGGACTC
The DNA here is from genome assembly GCF_053455715.1 of Rhinoraja longicauda. Lineage (NCBI taxonomy): Eukaryota > Metazoa > Chordata > Chondrichthyes > Rajiformes > Arhynchobatidae > Rhinoraja > Rhinoraja longicauda. The sequence continues at coordinate 68,901,006 of NC_135958.1, forward strand.
CCAGCAGCGCTAATCTCCTCGTCCTCGCCGGGTCTGCAGTTCACCCTGAAAACTGGCATCATCGGGCCCGTCCGGCCAATCGCAACGGAGCCAATTCATTTTAATCAGATCGGATTCTCATGGTAAAAACCATGTGACAGCGGCTCAACGCATTCAATTGCAGTTTCCAGGCTGTGATGTTCCTCCAGCCCCCCTTATGTTATTAACTTCCCTTATTTCGGTTTCCAGTCAACATGTGTGTTGAGCTAGCAATTGCCAAGTGATTCAGATATGACAGTCGTGTTTGACCTGCCCATTCCACACTAAACGACGGGTTGGCGCTTCTTAATGATTCCTGGCTATTATTCAGTATGATTTTTTAAAATTTTTATTGGGGAAGAATAGCATCTGGTTAAAGGCTGAATTATGCAGCTTCCTCTGCAAATCAACTGGTGACAAAACAATTACCATTAATATTAATAATATTTTGTGCAGAGCATTGGGCTTCGCGTTTGTTATTGAATCCAATTGAATGAGAGCCGGGTGAAGCAAAAGCTGGAAACCAGATTTTTTTTGCAAGAATACAACATTGCATAGCAAGTTTAGTGTAGTTTATTATCGTCACGTGTACTGAGGTGCAAAGGAAAGGAATATTACGGTTTAACGCCATTAGTGCATTAGTGATCCAGGAGTGGGAGGGTCTAGAACCTGTAGGACCAGAGGGCACAGCCTCAGAATAAAAGGACGTACCTTCTTTAGGATGGAGATGAGGAGGAATTTCTTTACCCAGAGGATGGCGAATCTGGAATTCATTGCCACTGGAGGCTGTGAAGGACAAGACATTGGGTATTTTAAAGGTTAATGAGATTATAGGTTCTTCATCAGTAAGGGCATCAAAGGTTATGGGGAGAAGACAGGAGAATGGGGTTGAGAGGGAAAGATAGATCAGCCATGATTGAATGGCAGAGTAGACTCGATAATGGCCTAATTCTGCTCCTAAGGCTTATAAGCGTTTGTTGTGATAAACACCAGTGCGTAAATAATGCAGCATAAAATTATTGGCGTTTTTTAATGTAATGCAAGCCTGGATTTGTAGCATCCCTAGCACTGGGACAATTGCATGGTTAAACCATGAGACGGTGCGATGAAGCTACTCCACAAGTAATCCCTGGATTTAGCACAAGTGACGATGAGGGAATGGCGATATATATATTTCCAAGTCAGGATTTATTAGGCTTGAAGCAAAACCTTTAGGCAGTGGTGTTCCCCTACCTCCGGTCTCAAAAGGGCAACGTTTTTGAGATTCTGACAGAGGGTATTTGACTTGAAATATTCATTCTGTTTCTCTTTCCACATTTACTGCCTGTCCTGCTGAGTGTTTCCAATATATTCTGTGTTTGCCAATGAAAAAGGAACTTTTGGCACAAATGCTTATTAAGTTGCTGACATGTAACTTGAACACTTGTCTTCATCTAACTTGGAGAGAAGGGTAAGAAAATAACTGCAGATGCTGGTACAAATCGAAGGTATTTATTTCACAAAATGCTGAGTAACTCAGCAGGTCAGGCAGCATCTCAGGAGAGAAGGAATGGGTGACGTTTCGGGTCGAGACCTTTCTTCAGAGAAGGGTGCTTCCATTGAACCAAAGTGCATGCCTTGACCAGGATACAAAAACAAGAAATACTGGAAATACTTCGCAAGTCAGGTAGCATCTGTAGAGGAAGAAACAGAATTAATATTTCCACTTGAGGAGCTTTTATCAGAATCCCAATTGTGTTAACTGATATTGATGTGCGTGTAAAAAACAAAGTGCTGGAGGAACTCAGCAACCCAGGCAGAATCTGTGGGGGGAAATGGACAGATGATGTTTCAGGGTGTGACCCTTCAGACTTTCTGCTTCTTTTGGTGACGGAAGAAATACAGTCATGCACTTTCCCCCTTCACAGAGGAGGGAACTCTTCCAGATCCTTAGAGTTTAGGTAGCTCTCATGCATTTCTGTTCACAGAGCACCATGGATGGATTTAATATCCAACTAATCACCTTGATTGCTAAATGTATTTCTGCTGGAAGATTTCAGAAAGTAAAGACAGGCTACAAATACAGGCTTACATTACATTATATAAATGCCAATAATTTAATGCTGGTTTATTTACACTCTTTATAAAATATAAAAAAATAAATTTATTGTTTAATACAAAAGTGTTGACTATTAACTATTAAATAGGTGTAACTCAGCGGATCAGGCAGCATCTCTGGAGAACATGGATAGGCGACGCTTCAGGTCGGGAGCCTTCTTCAGACCCGTTGTGCCTACCTTCCTTGTGTCTAGGAGTTTTTTTTCTCTTAAGTAGAAGAGTTTCAGAGTTTCTTGTGTAGATGGGACATGTTGGTCAGTGTGGACAAGTTGGGCTGAAGGGCCTGTTTCCACACTATGACTCTGTGAGTAAGCCTGTCAGTTCACGGCCAGTGGAAGGCCAGCTTTTTGCCAGAGCTGAAAGCCCACTCAGAGCCAGGATTACAGTCACCTGAAAACATTTCACATAGAACCCCTTGTATCCAGCAGATGGAGTGGCTTTCAACGATTAAGCCTGAGCTGGCTGTGAGTCCAAATTCCAAGGATGAATAGCCACTGTTTAATTCACTGTGCCACCACCGAGTCAGCTTTAGTTTAAAGATACAGGTATTAGGTAACACTAACCGTGTATATCCTCATGTGGTTTGACAGGACAGTAAAATATGGATTGTTCAACAACAGCACCGAGCTAATTATTAAGCAATGGATCCAATTAATTTTTGTCAGGCGGCAATTTGTGAGTTTGTAACGTGTCGGACTTACCTGGATTTTTGTCATTCCTGACTTTAATTTAACGCAGGGATCATTCGAACGCGAATGAATTGTTGTTGTCATTGCATAATAATGGTAATGAAAAGAGGTAATCCTCCATACTGATGCAACAATAAGAAGTCTGACAAACATATTTTTAAACTACAGCTTTATGTGCTTCCAATTTAGTTTGCTTTATTCTGAAAGCATATTTGCTGAACAGTTACATGTTCAATGTATCCATGGAGGAGGTAATTGTGTTTTCACTTATGGTAGCAACAATATCCTATAATACAGACTGACATACGGTATTGCTCTGCATGGGTTACCATGGGTCTTTTTGCAGCCTTGTTATAATCAGCATTTGATTTTCAAAGATAGAGATAAATGCTAAAGTTATGATCCCATAATTAAAGGTACCGTTAGGTACTGAAATCAAAGTTTAAATTCAGAGCCATATTTCCCCTTCGCGATATATTCGGCAATAATCCTTATTTAGCTGAGTTTATTATTTGTTTTGCAAATGATAAATAAAAACCCACATTCGTACAATGGAATACTGCTATTTATGTAATTAAATCATAATTAGGTTAGTTGGGCTCATTCTTTCTCCCAGTTGGAAGATGCATATTCCAAAGAACAATCCCTTTGAAATGTAAGTTAGGAATGCTGATATTAGTCCAAGACCTCCGATTTGCCAGGGCTGTCAAGGGAATGATTCTTGGAAGGGGAAAGAAAACAATCAGCCACAAACAAAGAAGTCATCTCTTGAAGTGGTGTTCAGGTCCAATTCAATGTGCACAATGAATCAGCCTGTCTGGTAATAACTCTGCAGTACCGTTATGACTTCCTTGCCAACTTACACTGCACTGATCCAACCCTTCCTTGGCTCGTACCATCCGTACTGTCACTTGATAAATGTAACTATAATCAGGAGTATTATAATGGTGCCTGGATCTAAATGTGGTCAAAATAAACATTCAATTTGTTGCATAAAATTCTTTAATCATTTTGAGAAGGCAAAATTACCTTCCTCAGACAGAGCAATTTTTTCAAATTAGTAACTATTCATGATTTTTTTTTTGCATGATAAGTAGTAAAATGTATTTTGTGATTGATATGAAGATAATTAGATGCAATTTCATATCCCATGAAGAAACTGAAATGTTGTATCTATAAGATTAGGTTTAAGTAGTTCTACATTGAAGTAACAGGTTTTGAATGAATTGCGAAGGCAGTTATTTGCCCGTGTTTAGTATTTGGTGTATAATTGTGTCTGTGATGTGCTGCAAAGTAATGCAGAACACAATACTTTAGAAAGAATCTGTTACATAATGATGTTTAATATTTTCTTGAAATTCGGAGATGGTATTAAAATATTTGTTCAAAAAGCTAATTACAGTTTGCTTTTCCAATAGAGGGATTTCAGTCATGTACAGTACATGCATAAATATTCAGGAAATGTATAAGGAATAATTAACCATTTAAAAAAATCTCATAGTTGCTTATTATAATAGGTTCATAAAAGGTTCTATAATCAATTGCACTCAATTGTCAAAAAAATATTGCACACAGAGAATCTGTATAATAGAGGACAGGTTGGATGTTAAAATATTTTTAAATGCTCCATCTTTCTAAACCAGCTGAAGTTCAGAATTATATTGCACATTTTTGTTTAAGATCAGACTTTAATGGGATAAGGATGATTTCAAGGGTTTTTGAATGAAAACATTTTGTTAACATCGCCTAAGATTTCAAAATTGAAAAGAATGTGAAATTTGTGCATATTTTTCAAATAAAACAAACCTAATGAAATTATTGGAGTCACACGAGACTGCAGATGCTGGAATATTGAGCAAAAAACAAAGTGCTGGAGAACCCAGTTCATAAGGTCATAAGGCATAGGAGTATAATGAGGCCATTCGGCCCATCAAGTCTACTCTGCCATTTAATCATGGCTGATCTCATTCTCCCTTCCCCATTCTGCTGTCTTCTCCCCATAACCTATAACATCTGTACTAATCAGGTTGATCATTTGGCATCTTTGGACGGAAAGGGCAGACAACACTTTGAGTCAGGACCCTTCTTCATTCTGATGGAATAATGGGGAGAAAGCTGGGAAAGGGAGATGGGGGTGGGGCAAAGCCTGGCCAGTGATAGGTGGATACATGGAACTTCAGATGCTGGTTTACCAAAAAGACACAAAGTGCTGGAGTAACTTAGTGGTCAGACAGCATCTCTAGAAAATATGGATAGGTGACATTTTGGGCCAGGACATTTCTTCAGGCTGATTGCAGTGGGGGAGAAAACTAGAAGAGAGGTGAGGGCAGGAAGAAGTCTGGCAAGTGGTGGGTGGATACAGGTGAGGGGGAGGTTTGATTGGCATATGAGAGCCCAATACAGGTGAGGGTGGCAGGATTGGCAAATGGGTGGAGATAGTGACAAATGCTTCAGGTGAAAAGGAAACAAAAGGATGTGGGGGCAGGAGGAGGAGTGAAATGTAAAGCTGGAGGGAGGGATGTGTGCAGAAGAGAAAGGGAAATATGGGACTCGCAGTTGGTAGATGAGCTTGTGGAGGTGCGGTAAAGAGTGGGGTGATTTCTGTGGTGGGCATGACGGAAGAAATGTGTACGCACTGGGGTGGGTGGGTGGGGGTGGGGGTTGTCCGTAGGCTCCTTCCCCTGTATCCACCTATCACTTGCCAGGCTTTGCCCCACTCCCACCTCTCTTTCCCAGCTTTCTCCCCCCTCCTCCATCAGTCTGAGGAAGGGTCCTGAGGTTGTTTACCCAAGCCTCCACAGACGCTGCCTGAACTGTTGAGTTCCTCAAGCACTTTGTGACATAATAGAACTGTTATTTTGCAAAGCGTTTTTGTGCATTATAGACACAAAGTACTGGGGTAACTCAGCGGGTCTGGCAGCATCTCTAGAGCAAAAAAGGATGGGTGACGTTTCAGGTCGGGACTCTTCTTCAGACCCGAAACGTCACCCATCCTATTTCCCCAGGGATGCTGCCTGGCCCGCTGAGTTACTCCAGCACTTTGTGTCTATCTTCGGTATATACCAGCATCTGCGGTTCCTTTCTGCACATTCCTCTGCATTATGTATGTATCAGCCTTACTGCATTCTTAGGATTTAATTTCAGTGGGAGAACCACCATTTCCCTCCCCCCAAATTAGATGGCATTGGTTGTCAGATATAGTGATAAAATAATGATCCTGATGCTTCAACAGTAATCAAGCTGAATATTTTTTTATGTATACTGACTTATAATATTTTGTGTCTATCTTCGACACATCGTCGGGGTAGCAAAATAAAATAAAAATTATTAAAATAATTCCATACTAGTTTGAATAGATTTATTTGACCGAAGTAAAAAAAAAACAGTTTTGTTCTTTCATGTGGTGTGGTTAATGTTTTCAATGATAAAATAGTGTGTTTATGAAATTAACTGCTTCCTGGATTATTTAAAAATAGCACAGAAGATATTGAACCCAGGTAATAGCATTTTTTATTCGACAAGGGACCAAGTTAGCTTTAGAATGAGAAATCTAATCTTATTGTACGGTTCCTGAGAAGATTAAGGAAATTCGGTATGTCAAACAGGTGGGAGTTCAGGTGGAGCGCAGGGAGGTGAAGGGGGGGGGGGGAAGGAGGATGTGGATGAGAAAGGGGAAGAGGAGTTTGGTGGCTGGGCAGTGAGACTACCTAAAATCATGATAATCCAGTGTTCATACCATTGCAGAAGATGAGGTGCTGTTCCTCCAGTTTGTGTGTGGCCTCACAGTGCCAATGAAGGTGACCCGGGACAGAAAGGTCAGTAAGGAAATGGGAAGGTGAGTTAAAGTGGGTAGCTCTTCTAATCATCTCTTCTGCCCTAGAATGCAGAACTGTGGATCGCTGGATTACATGCGGTGCAGTGGTAAAGTTGCTACCTTACAGCGCCAGAGACCCAGGTTCAATCCTGTCTATGGGTGCTCCCTGTGCAGAGTTTGTACATTCTCCCCATGACCACATGGGCTTTCTCCGAGATCTGTGGTTTCCTCCCACACACCAAAGACGCACAGGTTTGTAGGCTAATTGGCTTGGTGTACTTGTAAAATTGTCCCTAGTGCGTCTGGGATAGTGTTAATGCACTGGGATAACTGGCAGACACAGTGGGCCGAAGGGCCTGTTTCTACACTGTATCTCTAAACTAAACTAACTAAAACACTGGTAGTCATGCTGCGATTTCTTGATGTGCCCCAGGAAACCATTGGCTAAGTTAATCATCAAGTTAATTCATAAGTACTGCTCCCCGGCTCTAAGACCATGCGTTAACCTGGACTCACTACCACAGCCACGTGTGTTTTCTCAGCGCTTGCCTGTGCCTCCATCTGCCCATTGTATTGTTGCATCAACTGCGCTGCTATTGTGCCTAAAAGGTTGATTCCTTAAGTTGTGGAAACCAAATGTAGGTCAAACTCAAATGGAAATCAAATGTAGATCAAACTCAAATGGAAATCAAATGTAGATCAAACTCAAATGGAAATCAGATGTAGTCAGCAAGGATGGCACAGTTCCCTCTTGCTTTAATTCTCCATCCTATTCCTACCATGACCCCATTGTCCCGGGACTCTTACTCTGTTCTAGGGGCGGCACTGTGGAGCAACGGTGGGGTTGCTGCCTTACAGCACCAGGGACCCAGGTTCGATCCTGACTACGCATGCTGTCTGTACAGAGTTTGCACGTTCTCCCTGTGACTGCATGGGTTTTCTCCGTGCGCTCCAGTTTCCTCCCACACTTCAATGACATGCAGGTTTGTAGGTTAATTGGCTTTGGTAGAAATTGTGCAGGATGTGTGCACGATAGTGCTCGGGTACTGTGATCGCTGGTCAGCGCAGATCCAGTGGGCCGAAGGGCCTTTTGTGCTCTGTATCTCTAAACTAAACTAAAAACTAATGAAGAGCGATGTCGGCTCGAACAACAGCTTCTACTTTCCAACAAGGAACATTACAGTTTTCCAGACTCAACACAGGGTTTCAGATAATTGGCCTTTGCAGCCATGTCGCTCATATTTCCAGCTTCAGGCTTTTTCTCTCTCCTTTACTGGTAATTCCAGATTTCATTCACCTTCCTCTCGTAGCACCTGCTGTTGACACACCCTTTATTACTCGCCAGCCTTTCCCAGCCCCTCTCAGCTAATGTCGCCACTATTTGAGTCACTCAAACCAACCCGGTCTGAAACCCTCTTCTCCATACTCTTCTCCTTTCCTTCTCCCCGCCCCTTCTCCTTCCCCTGCAACTCAACCATGTTTCATCACAACACCTTTCCAACTTGAAGCATTAATTATTTTTTTCTTCACCCACAGGTGCTGCCTGTTCTGCTGAATATTTCCAGCGCTTTCTGCTTTTATTTCAAATTCGGAATATCTTTTGCTCTTTGGAAATGTTAATGCTGCATTAAAAGAAGACTGCTATCTCACATCCTCAGCAACTCAGTTCATTCCTGACATCATCAAGATGGCGCCCAAGCCAGGTGATCCTCTGTGTGCTGGTCCCAGAAGCTGGTCCATGCAATCGTTCATTACAATCGCTCCACTCTATTAAAACCTCTACTCCAACAGCAGCCCTAAACGTCATTCCCTTTACCCTGTATCTGTACACTGCGGACAGTTCGATTGTGATCATGCACAGTCTTTTTGCTGACCGGATCGCACGCAACAAAAAACTTTTCACTGTACCTCAGTGCACGTGACAATAAACTAAAACTAAGCCTCTGTTGCCGTCTGTGTGAAGTTCACAGTTTGTCTAGGTCATCGCATGTTTTTTCTCAAAGTGCTTCTGTTTCATCCCATGTCCCAAGTAATTGACTTTGATAGGTTAATTAGTCACCTGTGAGCATTAAGGGAGGTTGATAGGAGAACTGGGAGAATAAAATTGGATTAGTGTAAATGTGCGTTTGATCACCAGCATGGACTCGGTGGGCTGAAGGGCCTGTTTCCATGCTGTTTGACTGTATAACCCTGTAATTATTAGAGGTCATTTGAAAGCGTTCCTTGATGAGGCAGCAGTCAGCTTTCTTTCGCCAGGAGCAGACCTGTACATGGGTCAGGAAACGATGGGGTTCAAGCTGCACTTCAGAAACGTGAGCACATAATGTGATGCCACAAAACTAGTACTGAGAGTGCGCTGAATCTTGAGCCAAACCAGTGAATATCCCAGTGAACTTGCTCGTCCCTTTTATAGAAGAAAGGAACTGCAGATGCTGGGTTACCAAAAAAGAACACAAAGTGCTGGGGTAACTGGGCAGATCAAGCAGCATCTGTGGAGGAATGGATAGGTGACGTTTAGCGTTGGGGGCCTTCTTCAGGCTGATTGTAGTTGGGGGCGAGAAAACTGGAAAAGAGCGGTGGAGCGGGACAAAGTCTGGCGAGTGATAGGTGGATGCAGGCGAGGTTGATTGGTAGATGGGTGGAGTAAGTGACAAAGCCAGGCGATAAAAAGGAAGACAAAGGGGCATCCATTCCGTCCACACATGCAACCTGACCTGCTTTGTTACCCCAACACTGTGTTTTTGTCCCAGTAGGGGGCTTCATGGTGGTACAGCGGTACAGTTGCTCCTGTAGAAGTGCTCGTAGTCAGGATTGAACACAGGTCTTTGGCGCTGTAAGGCAGCAAGTCTACCGCTGCGCCACCTGTCTTTTCACTGACTGGATAGCACGCAACCAAACAACATTTCACTGCATCTGGAGCACCTGGAGAAAACCTATGTCACAGGGAGAACGTACAAACTCCGTACAGATATTGCCACAAAGTGAGTTTCCACCCGGCAGAAGATGCTTGCCACCCCACAGCAGCCGGCAAACCCACTCTCCAGTCTCCCAAACACTTGTTTGTATCTACGGGCTGTACATATGGTATCTGTAACCAGTAGAAGACCTGGCTGACATATGATGAAAGAATGGATCGACTGGGCTTGTATTCACTGGAATTTAGAAGGATGAGAGGGGATCTTACAGAAACATTTTAAATTATTAATGGATTGGACAGGCTAGATGCAGGAAAAATGTTCCCGATTTTGGGGAGTCCAAAACCAGGGGTGACAGTTTAAGAATAAGGGGTAGGCCATTTAGGACTGAGATGAGGAAAAACATTTTTCAGCCAGAGAGTTGTGAATCAGGGGAATTCTCTGCCACAGAAGGCAGTGGCGGTCAATTCACTGGATGTATTCAAGAGAGAGTTGGGTATAGATCTCGGGCTAATGGAATCAAGGGATATGGGGAGAAAGCAGGAACGGGGTACTGATTCTGGATGACCAGCCATGATCATATTGAATGGTGATGCTGGCTCGAAGGGCCGAATGGCCTACTCCTGCACCTATTTTCTATGTTTCTATGACCTACACTCTTGTTCTCTCTACAGATGCTACCTGACCTTCTGAATATTTCCAGCTTCCTCTGTAATCTGTGCATTTCTTGGGGATGCTGACACCAATTGTGCCAACTCACTGTTGCTTTTCTTCAAATGGACTAACGATGCAGTTCGGCAGCAAACCAGCCAGTGATGCCCTCAGCAATCTGTGCACTTGCTGAGCCATCTCAGCCACTGGATTATTAAAGCTGAGTGTTCATCGATCCGTCTGAAGGAAATTTTAGCCAACAAAACAAAAATGCATTGTGTTTTATGACCAGTGTACCTATCTGGGGAGTAAACCTGTGTAATGTTTCCTGATCCCTACTTTAAACATAAAGGATTATTTAAAGCTGTATTTTTTTTGCTTTCATTTTGTATTTTCGGAGTATCAGCAAAATTACATTGAATGCTGAAAGGGCAATCGACAATTGCCCCCTTTTTTTTTTAACGCAAGAACAGCAAAGAAATTGTTGCATTGCTTCAACTGTTCAAAGTTCACTACTGCTCTGACTGAGGAAGCGGAGAGTTTGCTGTCAGGGACGTACCTTGATTATTCTGTATAAAGTACCTGCCTTCTTCAATGTGGCTCATTCCAAATTTGCAACCATTTCTAAAAAAGTGATCTAAGGCCAGGGCATGCACGACTGATCAGGCAACATCTGTGGAGAGGAAAGCAAACATTGACATTGCAGGTCATTGATTTTACATCAGAAATGCAAAAGGTTAAAAATCAAACAAGTTTTAACAGCATGGAAATGAGGACGGATAATGAGAAAACATGACTTCTTTGAGATAGACACAAAGTGCTGGAGTAACTCGGCGGCATCTCTGGAGACAAAAGATAGATGACGTTCAAGTCAGGACCCGAAACGTCACCTATCCTTTACCTCCAGAGACGCTACCTGACCTGTTGAATTAGTCCAGCACTTTGTGTCTATCTCTGGTACAAAGCAACACCAGCATTTCTTTGTTTCTACATTAAGATTTCTTTGAGGCTGAACAATGGTCCTGACCTGAACTGTTGGCTATCGCCTACCCATTCCCTCCATAGACGCTGCCTGACCCGTTGAGTTATTCCAGCACTTTGGTATATACCAGCATTTGTAGTTCTTTGTTTCTACATCAAGACTTCTTTGAGACTGAACAATGGTCCCAACCTATCCATTCCCTCCATAGATGCTGTCTGACCCGCTGAGTTACTTTCAGCATTTTGTGTTTTGCTGGAGAGGACAAAATGGAAGGTTAATGACAGGATTGCCCAGACATCTGTCACATCTTGCCATTGCTAACTGTGTTACACAGCTTTACCAATGTACTGTTGTTTGCCCTGGAAATTCTGGAATTAATTTCCGAGGCAGGGTGAAATATGGTTACGAGACGGTTTCAATGGCTATTGACTGGGGATGAATTCCTAGGCCTCGGTGACAAATGGGTCTGATATGTGATGACATTGCACAGTGCCAGATCAGATTTGCATGTTCTGAGCTGGATGTAATTATATTGAGCAGAATGTTAAACAAGAGCACAAACGACCAGTTGAATCACAAGTGTGTGACTCGCCGAACAACTGTGCCGTCACCGACCAGAACGACGACCGAAGACCGGAACGCGCCCCGGTAGGCCCGACTCGGCCCACAGGCCTCCCAGGGGACTGCGGAGAAGCCGGGCGGCGAGGTCTGTCTGGGCCGAAGGAGCCTCAGCAGTGGCGGCGCTGGGAGCCTCGGTGGTGGCAGTGGGAGCCTCGGCAGCGGTGGGGCCTCGCAGACGGTGAGCTTGAGTGGGGAGGGGAAGACAATGGGGACCCGGCGTGGGGGGGACCACCGTGAAGAATAGTGGAGGACCCGGCGTGGGGGGGGGGGCCGACGTGAAGAACGGTGGGAGAACAAAGGGGGACCTGGTGTGTCTTTTTTCTTTTTGTTTTCACTTTTAATTTCAAGTTTTTGTGTACCTTGGGTGTTGTGACTGTCGGCAGACCCATTTCCTCCGGGGATGAATAAAGTTTTATCGTATCGCATCAAAGAATGAGCTTGATTCTGAAGATCTATTTACTTTGTAACTTGCAGTTTAGAAATGGCAGCAAGATTTTGGAGGGGGCAGAGCAGAAATGGTACCTGGAACGAGAAATCTCAGCTTAGACTTTAGACTTTACAGATACAGCACAGAAACAGGCCCTTCGGCCCACCCAGCCCGCGCCGACCAGCGATAAACACTATCCTACGCACTCGGGACAATTTACAATTTTACCGAAGCTAATCATCCTACAAACCTGAATGTCTTTGGAGTGTTGGAGGAAACTGGCGCACCTGGAGAAAACCCACACGGTCACGGGGAGAACGTACAAACTCCTTACAAACAGCACCCACAGTCAGGATCGAACCCGGGGCTCTGGCACTGCAAAGCAGCAACTCTACCACTACGCCACTGTGCCACACTTTATGTAAATAGAAGCTGTGGATGGATTCCACAGAGCAGAGTAGATTTGAAAGAGACGTTTAAATCATGAAAAACTTAGATGGCGTGAATAGAGAGAAATTGAAGGATTCATACGAAGACTCAATGATTTAAAGTCACTGGAAAAGGAAATAAAGTGACATTCAATGAGATGAATGTTTACAACTTGGAATGTGCTAACTGATAGGATGATGTTCATAGGTTTCATTTTAAGTTTAAAGAAAATTGGATCAATTCTTAAAGGAGAAAAACAATTGCAGGGATGTGGGGAAAGGCTGGCCAAAGAGACTAACAGGATTACATTTTGAAAGAGTCAGTGGTGACTCAGCGGTTGAGTGGATTGCTTCTTGGTTGAACAATCCCATAACTACTCAGAACAACCTTTAGTTTCTTTCGAAAATATTAAAAGTGATGTTCCTGCGAACAAGTGGTTCGACTTAAATCTTTTTTGAGGTGACTTTTGCATATAATTGCATATTTCTCTGTGGCGTCAATAAGGAAACACAGTATCAATGAACTAGATTACTGGCATTTATAAACCCTTTAATGAGGAACAAAATTCAGCACAAGGCAGTCTGCAGGAAAAAGCAAAGATAGACACAAAGTGCTGGAGTAACTCAGCGGGTCAGGCAGCATCTCTAGAGAATTAGGATGGGTGATGTTTCGGGTCAGTCTGAAGAAGTGTCCCGACCCAAAACGTCACCCATCCTGATTCTCCAGAGATGCTGCCTGACTCACTGAGTTACTCCAGCACTTTGTGTCTCTCTGTGGTATCAACCAGCATCTGCAGTTCTTTGCTTCTATATGAAGGTAAAAGCATTCTTCCTGGCACATTAGCTCTGGTGGCTTCTGATCATCTAATGCATGTGGCAAAAGCAGCATTAGGGCTTATTAAACATTCAAATATGGGCATTCAGCAGGCTTTTAGACCTCAAATCCAAATGAAAAGTACGTGTGCCTCATAGAATCTATCTGGATGAACGATCTGAATAGACATCCTTAGGAAGATGAATTTTTTACATTTTGTATTTAAGGGTCCAGAAAAGCAAGTCGAATTCCTCCAAATCTCTGGTGCATCAGCTCGTAATGACAAGTTAGCTTCCCAACTCGCCTTTGTGCATCAAGCAGTACTGATGGGACTGAAATGAGAACGGATGCTGTATCTATCTTATAACATCTCATGGATAGATGTGAATCCCTCTGGGGGTGGGGGGTGGAACCCAGGACATAGCAGGACCCGTGGCACAGAGAGCAAGGAGAACCTCCGAGAATGAAGGGGGACGCGGCGGGGAGGTGCCACGAATGTAGGGGCGGCCACGTGCGACCAGGTGCGCCACGTTGCACGAGGAAGATAAGACTGTTCATTTAACTTTATGTAATTTTGTCAGCGCCAGAAACGTGGCGACTCTTTGTGTACTGCCCAGGTGAGGTCTGCTGTACGTTTTTTACCGGGTTGTACGCAAAACAAAGCATTTCACGGTACCTGGGTGCATGTGACAATAAAGTGTCATTGAATCGTTGAATCAGTGAGAAATAGTTTGAAAATAAGGTGTTAAGATGAAGGTGAGGAGTAACGTCTTCTCTCATAGGGTCATGAATCATGAATCTACTCTATCCTGGAGAGCTGTGGTAGTTGAAACACGGAATATATTCAAATCTGAGCTACATTTTTACTTTATAGTAAGAAGAACAAGTGCACACACACACGCACACACATACACACACACGCACACACACACACGCACACACACACACACACGCACACACACACACACGCACACACACGCACACACACACACACACACACACGCACACACACGCACACACACACACACACGCGCGCACACACACACACACACGCACACATACACACACACGCACACACACACGCACACACACACACACACATGCACACACACACACACACGCACACATACACACACACATACACATGCACACACACACACATGCACACACACACATGCACACACACACATGCACACACGCACGCACACACACACACACACACACACACACACACACACACACACACACACACACATGCACACACACACACACATGCACATAACATTTTGGTTGTAGCTGAGCGAATATGCTATTAAATAACATTTTACTGTTACTGGAAACTTAATTTTAAATGTTCTCATATACTGAAAAGTATCTTCATGCCAGTTATTAACTCTGTATTGCTGTGTGTGTTTTTTTAATTTAATTTTTATCCCCGTTGCTGTTTGTGAGTCAGATCCTTGAATGGAAGTCTGCACTTGCAGTGTTAAATGAAGGTTCAGTTTACATCATGACCCAGTCGAGCATCAATACTCACACCTACTGTTTATAAATCAATAAAAATAATTGGATATGGCAATAGTGTCAACTCATATTTGAGGAAC
The DNA here is from genome assembly GCF_053455715.1 of Rhinoraja longicauda. Lineage (NCBI taxonomy): Eukaryota > Metazoa > Chordata > Chondrichthyes > Rajiformes > Arhynchobatidae > Rhinoraja > Rhinoraja longicauda. The sequence continues at coordinate 68,916,066 of NC_135958.1, forward strand.
TTATCTTCCTTAGAACTTACAGTTCAGAGATACAACATGGAAACAGACTCTTCAACCCATCGAGTCCACTCTGACCATTGGTCTCCCGTTCACACCAGTTCTATGTTATTCCACTTTCACATCCACTCCCTACACACGAGAGGCAATTTAGAGAGACCAACTAAACTATTAACCAACAAGTCTCTGGGATGTGGGAGGAAACTGGAGCACCCAGAGGAAACTCAAGTGGTCAGAGGGAGAACGTGCAAACACCATACAGACAGCACCCAAAGTCAGGATCTCTGTTGTATCTCTAAACGAAACTAAAAAAAACAAAACTCAGTATATCCATAGTGTAAATGTTATATCATCTAATGAATGACTCTGGACCAGAATGTGTTAAAGTGAAATTACTTTTAAAAATGATGTGGAAATCTGTAAGTTGCACGCGAAAGAATAGGATCATTTTTGTTTGGAAGTGTGGTATTCTTGTCTATCAATCTGCGTGTCACATTCAGGTAAATCTCAATGGAAGTCATTACCTATTGATCTGCATGGACGATGTGGCAAAGATCCAGCTAGAGATTACTAAACTCAAATGTATAGAATGTTAATAAAATGGCCTGCATAAATTTGCACTGATTTCAGTGTTGACACAAGCTCCTTGAATATTACATGGCATACACTGTGGTCCCAAGCAGCAATCAATGTACATGTGCACTGTCTTGTCAAATAAAGCTTGCAGAGTTGATTAAACGATGACACCAAAAATCAAATGTGCCCATTTCCCAGACTAGTTTCCTCTTTGTAACTGGGTGCACAACCTACCTTAGTAGTTGCTTGCACCTTAAATGCATTTAAAATTTAAAAAAATTAAATCCCTTTTATTCAGTGCTGCATTGCAGGAAAAATGTTCCCAATGTTGGGGGAGTCCAGAACCAGAGGGCCACAGTCTTAGAATAAAGGGGAGGCCATTTAAAACTGAGGTGAGAAGGAACTTTTTCACCCAGGGAGTTGTGAATTTGTGGAATTCTCTGCCACAGAGGGCAGTGGAGGCCAAATCACTGGATGGATTTGAGAGAGTTAGATAGAGCTCTGGGGGGCTAGTGGAATCAAGGGATATGGGGAGAAGTTGGGCACAGGTTACTGATTGTGGTTGATCAGCCATGACCATAATGAATGGCGGTGCTGGCTCGAAGGGCCAAATGGCCTCCTCCTGCACCTATTTTCTATGTTTCTATGTTTCTATAAGCTATGGTTATCAGTGACAGACGTATTCAATAAAACGTGCACAGTTCAGAAAGTAAAGGCAGGTTTGCTCCATATATAATCAGACACACTGGATTGTAACTAAATTAGGCAGAACAAGTTGCCTAATTCTGGAATTGCATTTTCCATCGTATTAAGCTGTTTGAAGCATCAGATAGATGCTGGACAATCAAAATGTATTAAGAATTGTGATCTAATATGGGAAATGTTGACAGGGGGTATGAATGCAGTGGAGAGTAGGAGAAACTGAGAGAGGTAAGGTGCCGCAGAAGAAAAATGGAAGGTTACAGAAAAAATCTATCTGTCTGTCTGTCTGTCTGTCTGTCTGTCTGTCTGTCTGTCTGTCTGTCTGTCTGTCTGTCTGTCTGTCTGTCTGTCTGTCTGTCTGTCTGTCTGTCTGTCTGTCTGTCTGTCTGTCTGTCTGTCTGTCTGTCTGTCTGTCTGTCTGTCTGTCTGTCTGTCTGTCTGTCTGTCTGTCTGTCTGTCTGTCTGTCTGTCTGTCTGTCTGTCTGTCTGTCTGTCTGTCTGTCTGTCTGTCTGTCTGTCTGTCTGTCTGTCTGTCTGTCTGTCTGTCTGTCTGTCTGTCTGTCTGTCTGTCTGTCTGTCTGTCTGTCTGTCTGTCTGTCTGTCTGTCTGTCTGTCTGTCTGTCTGTCTGTCTGTCTGTCTGTCTGTCTGTCTGTCTGTCTGTCTGTCTGTCTGTCTGTCTGTCTGTCTGTCTGTCTGTCTGTCTGTCTGTCTGTCTGTCTGTCTGTCTGTCTGTCTGTCTGTCTGTCTGTCTGTCTGTCTGTCTGTCTGTCTGTCTGTCTGTCTGTCTGTCTGTCTGTCTGTCTGTCTGTCTGTCTGTCTGTCTGTCTGTCTGTCTGTCTGTCTGTCTGTCTGTCACCATGTGGACCCGTTGGACTCAAACCTCTCCTGCATTGGTGCAGCACCCTCTCCTCCTCCCTCCCCTCCCCCTCCCACTCCCCCTTCCCCTCACCCCCACTCAATCCCCCTCAACCCCCCTCATCCTCCTCCCCCTCCCTCCCTCCCCCCCCCCCTCCCTTCATCCCTCCCTCCCTCGGAGATAGATTTAAACTGTAAAATGTGAATAACTTTTAAAATATAACACCGATTTCAATGAAACCTCTTCCATTAGCACCAAAAGGCCGACGGTAGGCCTAAAATTGTCGCGCTATCATGTACAGTTTCAGCTATAGTTCAGGATCAAACAAACAAACAAACGAGTATTTTTTAGTATATAGATATGCTTAAAATTTCTCAAGGTGCTTTTCACAAGAGTGTAATTAACCCAAATGTGACAACGTTTAAGTGAAGACATCTACAATATAAATGTTGAATATATTGAATATTCAAAATAATGTATTATTTTATCTGCTGGACAATTTTCTGGGATTATTTTTTAAAGTTTCAACGTGTAAAAAAACTGCATTCTTGTGACATCACTGACCCCAAAATACCAATGATGCTGGTTTGTTTGAATGGGATCAAAAGATATGAAGGAAGCACCCCGCGGCTGTTTAATACGATCGAGATGAAGGTAGCACCTGAGGTGATGTTGCAACTCTATTCCTCAGAGAAAATGTCACCACACTGCAACTATTTGGAGTGTCCTGTCTCAATCAATGCCAGCCAAAGCATCTGTCACTGGGGATGAAAGTAACAAATAAAAGATACAACAGTACATCAAACTTATCTTTTAGATATTGTTCATAAAGGTACCATTGCTGTATCTAACAATGCTTTTTGAAAAGATAACAATGCATGGTAAATGAAATCATATGAATTCCTTCAACCAGCGCTGCAATCACTCCCACCCGCTATGCTGACTGTCGGGATTATTAGAGCTACTTACATTCTAAATATCATTAATTGTTTCTGTATCTTGATTCTAATATTGGAGCATAAGAAGGAAAATTAATGAATATGCAAATGAATAGAAAATGAAAAGCAAACGAGTTAGTTAATATTAAATCTATGTGGGTATAATAGTTTTCTTAAGTGGAACGTGCCATTCTGTGTGATGAATGTATTATATCAGATTCTGTCGGTTAGATCCCAACACCTGTCAGCATCAATAGCTTTTTAGGTCGTTTTTCGGTTGAAGTGATCCACAAAATTCTCAGAAAGGAATAGACTAATGTTTACTCTCATGAAGTGTATGGAGAGGCCACAATGTGGCTTGATATGAGATTTTACTGATCTCACCATGTTAACGACTTGACCTGATGCCTGGTTTGGTCCTCATGAAGCAGGTGGGATTCCTATCAGCCCACCACCAAACACTGAGCATTAGTAAAGATGTAAACCCTCTCTCTATCTGTGTGAGAAAGTCACAGAATCTATACTCTCTTGAAAAAAGTATCCTTTGATGCTATCTGATTTAGTCTCCTGCCATTGTAGTGGATGGACCAGAATAGGTTTAGGTTTAGATTCAGGATTATTATTGTCACATGTACCGAGGTACAGCGGAAGCACTGGCCCCAGGGAATGGCAGCACCAGCAGGGAGGGTGAAGGGCAGCTTTCATCCCCTCCCTGGGGCCATGCTCTCCTCGATTCTGAAGGGCCCACTGCTGCCACCCACACGAGATGGTGCAGCTTGCAATCAGGGCCTCGAGATCCAGACAGCTTGAGGCTTACCTACCATTTTCCTATGTGGCAATGAAAGTAAGCTGCCTTCTAACATACCTTCCACAGTGAGTTACTAGATTAGCTCTCTAGTATGCGGCAATGTAGCGCAATGGTAGAGTTTCAACCTTACAACGCTTGCAGCGCCGGAGACCTGGGTTCGATGCTGACTTTGGGTGCTGTCTGTACTGAGTTTGTACGTTCTCCCCGTGACCGTGTGGGTTTTCTCCGAGATCTTCAGTTTTCTCCCTCACTCCAACGACGTACAGGTTTGTAGGTGAATTGGCTTGGTATAAGTGTAAATTATTCCAAGCCCGTGTAGGATAGTGTTAATGTGCGGGGATCGCAGGTTGGTGCGGATTCGGTGGGCCGAAGGGCCTATTTCCACACTGTATCTCTAAACTAAACTAAAACTAAAATTAGCTGTGTAAACAAGCTGTTGCATAGACAAAGGCACATGGAAAATAATCACAAAGATGATTATTCATTTTCTGTAGCCTAATTTCATTACCTTGACTTGGAGCATTTGTTTTCTGATTACTTTTATTTTTGTATGTTACCCACGCAGTCATCGAGACAAAAGAAATGGAGACTTGATGCCTTCAGTTACCAACATCACAATGACAGAGTGCTGGAGAATCTCAGTGGGTCAGGCAGCAGCTGTGGACGAAAATGGAAAGACGATGTTCAGGGTTGGGACCCTTCTTGAGACAGGTCACAAAATGGCAGCATCACTACCAGCCGATCACAAAATGGCCATGTGCTGCCACCTCAAACCCTTGCAAAAGCATACTGTCTGCCTGTCTCTTGGTTGCTGGCAAGAAAATGTAAAAGGTGTTTCATTCTCATTGATGTGTTGGAAGGAACTGCCGATGCTGCGTTCACTCACCGTTCAGTCCAGGGGCACTCTGTATATTTCTGGACCAAGGGGCCGATGCCATCGTTGTTCCAGCCCCTCAGCTTCACATCAGTCATGGCTGGCCTGTCCAACTCAACTTCATTCATTTAAAGGCATTAATCTGTTTATTTCATTGTATTAGTGACGGCACATTGGCACCCCAACAGTAGAGTTGCTGTCTCACAGTGCCAGAGACCCGGGTTCGATCCTGACCACCGATGCTCTCTGTGTGGAGTTTGTGTGTTCTCCCTGTGACCACGTGGGTTTTCTCCAGGTGCTCTGGTTTCCTCCCACATTCCAAAGATGTGCAGGTTTGTACAGTTAATTGGCTTCTGTAAATCATGTGTAGGATGTGAAAATGGGATAATGTGTACAGATGATGTATGGTGGGTGTGGATTCGATTGGCCGAAGAGTCTGTTTCCAAGCAGTACCTCTAAAAAATAAATATATATTCATGCTTTAATTATTTGATCAGCAATAAATTAATTATCCATTAACTGATGGAAACTTAACATTTAAATATGCTTATAATTTCCCAATGTTTTAAAAAATATATCAATTACAGTATTTTAAATTGAGTTTAACTGTTTCTAAATATGTCCAATATATTAAACAAAAGAGGCAGGCTGTTAAATTGTGTTACGGCTGTGCTTGGCACCAGCACCACAGGGAGGGCTCACCACAGGTTTCATTGAGAGTTATAGTCTCTCCACCTCATGGGGCAACCAAGGAAATGAAGTCCTTGGGATTGTTGGTAGCAGTGTAGCTACAAACATCGAGTGCAGCCACAGGACTGGCGTGGGTCAGTGGTGCGGTGGGGTGCAAGGGTGGGATGAGAGCAGGTGAGTAGTCATACTGTATCAAGCACAATGTGGCCCAATGACTTTGTCAAAATAGCAGCTCGTCTGACTCAACTCATAAGTATATCTTCGAGGTCTATCGGATGTAGTAGCCCAACAAATAATAATCACAATAATGTAGCGACCATAAAGAGTGGTCCCGGTCGTCGAACCCTCAGATTGGCCGGAAAGGTCACGTGTAGGCGCGACCGTGGGGATTGGTCCAGAGAGCGACATCGCTGATTGGACAGCGATGTCATGTGCGCTTTTGGCGCCCAAAAAGAGCAGTTCAGAGAAGTCTTCGAAGAAGACAGTGAGTTTTTGATGGTTGTCCTTTACCTTGTTGTTTAACCTTTGTATTCGAATATTGCTGTCGCAATAAACTTCTTCTACAACCAACAAGTTTCCGGACTCGCCATAATAACATTAAGAAGCAATTGGACAGGTGCATGGATAGTGGGGGAAAAAAACTGCAGATGCTGGTTTAAATCGAAGGTAGACACAAAATGCTGGAGTAACTCAGCGGGTCAGGCAGCATCTCAGGAGAGAAGGAATCCCGCCCCCTCCCCTGACATCAGTCTCGACCCGAAACGTCACCCATTCCTTCTCTCCTGAGATGCTGCCTGACCCGCTGAGTTACTCTAGCATTTTGTGTCTTGGTACATGAACAGGACAGGTTTAGAGGGATATGGGTCAAACACAGGCAGGTGGGACTAGTACAGATGGGACATGTTGGTCGGTGTGGGTAGGTTGGGCCGAAGGGCCTGTTGCTACACTGTATCATTCTATCTAATATCATCTCTTCCCATGGCAGTGAATGTGCGGACATTAACAGTTCAGCCTGAAGAACGGTTCCAACCGAAAATGTCATCTTCCATTTCTCTTCGCAGATGCTGCCTGGCCAGTTGAGTTCCTCCAGCAGTTTGTGTTTGGTATTGGTTTGTTACTGTCGTGTGCACTGAGATAAAGTTTTTAAAAAAGCTTTTGTTTGTCAGCTGCAGGTGCCAGACAATTGCGGAAAATGTAGAACGCTTGGCACGGAAGGAGAACTGTCTGAAGAAGCAGTTGATTGAGTTGGGACTGCAGTGGGAGACCTGGTTGGGACTGCAGTGGGAGACCTGGAAATGGAGCTGTAAGCCACGAGGCACAAGATGGCGGCGCGGGCAGGTGCTGTGGAAACACATGCGGCTTGTGGTAGCGAGTTCGGGTCAGAACATGGTCGTAGAGTTAGAGAGCAGCAGGAATCACAGTGGGGGAGTAGTGAGAGAGGGTCCCACACAACACCCGTTGGAGAGAGGAGGAGAACTTATTCCAGGTAGACACAAAATGCTGGAGTAACTCAGCGGGTCAGGCAGTATCGCGGGAGAGAAGGAATGGGTGACGTTTCGGATCGAGACCCTTCTTCAGACTGATATCAGGGGAGGGGGCGGGACAAAGATAGAATGTAGTCGGAGACAGGGAGAACTGGGAAGGGGAATGGGATAGAGAGGGAAAGCAGGGACTATCTGAAGTTAGAGAAGTCAATGTTCATACCGCTGGGGTGTAAACTACCCAAGCGAAATATGAAGTGCTGTTCCTCCAATTTGCGCCGGGCCACACTCTGACAATGGAGGAGGCCCAGGATGGAAATGTCAGATTGGGAATGGGACAGGGAGTTGAAGTGCTGAGCCACCGGGAGATCAGGTAGGGAAAGACGGACTGAGCGGTGGTGTTCAGCGAAACGATTGCCGAGCCTGCGCTTGGTCTCGCCGCTGTAGAGAAGTTGACACCTGGAACAGCGAATGCAGTAGATGAGGTTGGAGGCGGTGCAGGTGAACCTCTGGCTCACCTGGAAAAGCAGGCATAGAAACATAGAAACATAGAAAATAGGTGCAGGAGTAGGCCATTCGGCCCTTCGAGCCTGCACCGCCATTCAATATGATCATGGCTGATCATCCAGCTCAGTAACCTGTACCTGCCTTCTCTCCATACCCCCTGATCCCTTTAGCCACAAGGGCCACATTTAACTCCCTCTTAAATATAGCCAATGAACTGGCCTCAACTACCTTCTGTGGCAGAGAATTCCACAGACTCACCACTCTTTGTGTGAAGAAATGTTTTCTCATCTCGGTCCTAAAAGACTTCCCCCTTATCCTTAAGCTGTGACCCCTGGTTCTGGACTTCCCCAACATCGGGAACAATCTTCCCGCATCTAGCCTCTCCAACCCCTTAAGAATTTTATATGTTTCAATAAGATCCCCTCTCAGTCTTCTAAATTCCAGCGAGTACAAGCCTAGTCTATCCAGTCTTTCTTCATATGAATGTCCTGCCATCCCAGGTATCAATCTGGTGAACCTTCTCTGTACTCCTTCTAAGGCTAGAATGTCTTTGCATGCCTAGAGATTTCGCAATGGAGCCTTAAAATGTGGACACAAGGAACTGCAGATGCTGGTTTACAAAAAAAGAGGCACAAAGTGCTGGATTAACACAGCGGGCCAGGCAACATCTCTGGAGAAGATGGATAGGTGACATTTCGGGTTGGGAGTCTTCTTCGAACCTTTGTGATAAAAAATAGTGCAGTTTGAGCAGAATTTGGCCACCCAATCACGAGCACAGACTCAGCAGAGGAAGAGGCTGAGAATGGACCGTTATGGCGTTGAGAATTATTGTGGAGGAGGAAATGTCGGCAATCTTCACTAAAGCTATTCACAAACCTGGGATATTGGCAAAATATCACTGCAATGATGAGGGTCTGACTACAAGAATGACTTTGCTCTGAGGGCCTGTGAATAAACTTTGCCTAATATCAACAATGAATATCAAAGTCCAAAGAAATCCCATCGCAAAGCAGTTAAGATATTTTCCAAGATAAACTTTCAATAGTTGCAATGCTAAATAGTCATCTGGAAACCGTTAGTGTAGTGGTGTTGTAACGACGCGAAAGGAGCCTCCTACTTCTTTCACAGACTGCTTCCACTCTATCAATCGGCACATCACAAATCACAAATTGGCCGCTGTTTAGTCTCTGAACTCACAATGAATATTGTTATAATTCACAAAACAATTGTCCTGTTTGTGAAGCCAGCAGAGTGTGTCAGCTCGGGTTTTTCCATGAGTTATTAACTTTATGCAGTAAAACTCCAATAACCAGCTGTCTTACCATTCCAACGCTTTTTTTCTCGCTTCGTTTCTCCCCCCATATCCGCCACAATCAGTCTGTAGAAGGGTTCCAACCCAAAACGTCACCTATCAGGTTTTCGGGGAGGTAGTTATCTAAAATTGGAGAATTCGATGTCCATACGGTTGGGTTTGTGAGCTACCCAAGCCAAATATGGGATTTTGTTCCCCCGTCCTGAGCATGCTGGACTAATGGAGTTTTTTTAATTGTATTTTCTGTGTTGAACATTTATTTTGGGGAAAAAATGTTTTGTGGGTCATTTGGATACAATCACATTAAAATCAATTTTCATCAGCATACTACAAACATTTAGAGTCATCCAGCGTGGAAACAGGCCCATCGGCCCAACTTGCCCACATCGACCACCATGTTCCATCTACACTAGCCCCACCTACCTCTGCTTGGCCCATGTCCCTCTTAACCTGCCCTATCCGCATATCTGTCTAAATGTTTCTTTAACTTCACAATAGTGCTTGCAAATTATCTTTCTAATTACCTTTTATAAATAAAACTAGGCAAGATATGCAGTATTGCAGAAAGAAATTGGGAGACAAGCCTAGTTTTGGTCACTACTTTTACCACTTAATGTTTTGTTAGTTTACATAAGTTTATAAGTTCATAAGTGATAGGAGCAGAATTAGGCCGTTTGGCTCATCAAGTCTATTCTTGTCAAGTCATGTATCTATCTCTGCCTTAAAAATATCCATTGATTTGGCCTCCATGACTAAAGAAATTCCTCCTTATCTCCTTCCTAAAGGAACATCCTTTAATTCTGAGGCTATGACCTCTGGTCCTAGATTCTCCCACTTGTGAAAACATCCTCTCCACATCCACTCTATCCAGGCCTTTCACTATTTTGGAATGAATCACTTGATATTCCAAAGACGTACAAGTTTGTAGAAGAGAGAGCTGGATAGAGCTCTTAAGGATAGCGGAGTCAGGGTGTATGGGGAGAAGGCAGGAATGGGGTACTGATTGAGAATGATCAGCCATGATCACATTGAATGGCGGTGCCGGCTCGAAGGGCCGAATGGCCTCCTCCTGCACCTATTGTCTATTGTCTATGAATTGGCTTGGTTATAAATGTAAAACTGTCCCTTGTGTGTGTAGAGCAGTGTTAATGTGCGGGGATAGCTGGTCGGTGCGGACTCGGTGGGCCAAGGGGCCTGTTTCCACGCTGTATCTCTAAAACTAAAACAAAAAAACACAACAATTCCAGAGATCTTCCTTCACAGGCCATGTTGGATAGTCCTTGTACTGATTGTCAGTGTTCACGGATATCAGTGTTTGTAACGATGTGCTTTTCACCTTTGAAGACGAGCGCAGGAAGCCTGCGGAGCTGGTCACCTGCCAGAAACCTTGGCTATTCCCCCAGGAGGCATTAAACCGGTTCGGTTCCCAGACTGTGTACGTCTCGGCGACTGTCTGCAGTGTGCATTCTACAGGGCTAGTTTGGTTCTGATTGTGTTACTTTGACACAACGCATCTTCAACATTCTTCAACAGATTTATCAGCACCTCCAAATCTGCCCTGACTTGTTTCAACAAGCAGTCTGGCACCAAATATCTGGGCTGCGCTGTGTTTGAGAATTTTGTCTAAACCAGTGTACTTTGTATAATCGCCTTGGGGTATGAATGTGTCCATGAGAAGATGCAGGAATAAATCACCAGCCTCTGTTGCACTCCATCCAGTATAGTTTCCTTTCAATATCGTTGGCGAGAGGGAAATTCAACTCTGGTTCTTTCCCTTGCTCACTGTCATTAGAAAGTGTGAGTTAGTGACAATAACAACATTACTCAATCCCACATTTAAACATCTTGCTAACACTTGCTATCTGGGGTCTTGAGAAAAAAAACAATTCACACAGCTAAGGCATTGAGGATTCGGTAGGTCTTGTAGAGTCACAAACATTAAGAGGGTTAAAAACTAATAGTTTTCAGCCAAAGTATATTGGAATTCACTGCCTGAAAGGGTGGTGGAGGGAAAAAATGTGATCACCTTTTTAAAGTACCTGTGATACAGGTATTTTTAGAGGCAGCGCGACACAGTGGCGCAGCAATAAGTGTTGCTGCCTTGTGGTGCCAGGGACCAAGGTTGGATCCTGACTACGGGTGCTGTCTGTACGAAGTTTGTACGTTCTCCCTGTGACCGCGTGGGTTTTCTCCGGGTCGTCCGGTTTGCTCCCGTCTTCCAAAGAAGTGCTGGGCTAATTGGCTTCAGTAAATTGCCCCCAGTGCGTAGGATGCGAATCTGGCATAACATAGAACTAGTGCATGGGTGATCGCTGGTCGGCGTGGACTCAGTGGGCGGAGGGGCTCTGTTTCCACTCTGCATCTCTCAACTAATATAAACTAAATAATCATTCATGGAGCAAACTACAAGAACGAGGACAGAGCTGGAGAATGGAAAGAACTAAATAGTGCCTCAGACAATAGAACAGCACAGCGCAGGAACAGAACCTTAAACCCACTGCATCAGTGCAAACCATGACACACGTCTAAATTAATTCCCCCTTCGTGCACATGATCCGTATCCCTGTTTGTTCATGTCTAAATGACTGTTAAACTGTGCTATCCCGCCCCACCATTCTCCCTGGAAGCACAATTCTAGGCACTTACCACTTCCAGTGTGTAACAAAAAATGCCTTGTAAGAATCCTTTAAAGGCAATTCCCCATTCACTTTAAATCTATGTTCTCTTGTATCTGACATCTCATCTCTGTAAAGATTTTGACCAGCTACTCCATCTCGGCCTCTCATAATTTCATAAATTTTTATCAGAGCAAAAAATCCGGGTTTTCGCTTCCTCTCCTTATCTCATGCACGTCCTAGTGAACATCTTCGGCACTCTCTCCAAAATCTCCCCAAACACATCCTGAGGCTGTGGCCTCTAGTCTTAGTCTCTCCCACTAGTGGAAACATCCTATCTACATTCACTCTATCCAGGCCTTTCACGTTTCGGTAAGTTTCAATGGGGTCCCCGACTTATCCTTCTAAACTCCAGCAAGTGCAGGCCAAGTGCGGTCACACATTAACCCAATCATTCCTGGGATCATTCTTGTAAACCTCCTCTGGATCCTCTCCAACACATCCTTCCTCAGATACGGAGCCCAAATTGCTCGCCATACTCCAAATGTGGTCCGACCAGTGCCGCTACATACTGACTAAAACAAATATCCTGAGGGCATTTTAAGAATTCTCTCCAACCGCCTGATTGTCCCGGCCATACAACCAACTGTGGTGTCCATGCACTCTTGGTTCTGGTCTCTTCAGTCTTCCTGATTCACCCCCAAGATACACTGTCCGTAAACCGTCCTGCCACCTCACCTATTTTTTCTGTCCTTCATGGTCCTCCGTGAAACTCATTATGTTTGCAAGGACGCAAAAGCAATTCGAAAGGCGAGAGGAAACTGCAACTTACAAAATGCGATTATTGAGGAAAGTAAAAAGTAAAAGGAAAGTTTTCCACAGACAGAGAAATAAGAAAGAAACAGGATGGGGCTGGGGCCACGAAGGGATTCATAGGTAATGGCAGCAAGTTTGGCCGGAATATTAAATAATATACTTGGAAGAATAAATCAAAATTGGTAGCAAGGCATTTAAGATGGGGGAGGTGGAAATAATCGATAAACTAATCAAAGTTAAAAAAGTCTTTTGTCTGAATGTATTGCATCTGCACTTATTATAAGAATTTAGACAAGAGTCTGCAAAACCACTATGACATACATGTATAACAAAATAGAAAATGGAATAATATCAGAGTACTCTTGGTGATCCAATTATAATATTTTAAAAAGAAAGAGAATAAGTCTGGAAAACTATCGACCAATTTCCTCAATGTCGATTGTGGGTAAGATAATGGAACCCTTAAAGATATTTTAAAGTTTAGTTTAGGGAAACAGGCTCTTCAGTCCACCGAGTCCGCACCGACCAGCGATCCCCGTACACAAACACTATCCTACACACTAGGGATCTTTACCGAAGCCAATCAACCTACAAACCTGTACGTCTTTGGAGTGTGGGAGAAAACCGGAGCACCCGGAGCAAATCCACGCAGGTCACGGGGAGAACATACAAACTCTAGACAGACAGCACCAGTAGTCAGGATCGAACCCAGGTCTCTGGAGCTGTAAAGTAGCAACTCTACCGCTGACTCACATGTTAAAAAAAAGTTGCAACTCAAGATACAATGGTCTGCATGGATATCAAAAGGAGATGGTCATGCATGACTAACTTTGTTGAATGAAGAGGTAACGGAATGTTTAGTTAAGAATAACAGGCTAGATGCAATTTTTTTTATATGCCTTTGATAAGGTGCTATTGATAGGGTCATAACACATGGAGTGAGCAGATGGAATGGAGAACAACCTGGCTATAAAGCAGGCAGCAGAGAGCAGTAGTTATAGTAGCTTCCTGGACTGGCAAACAATAGGAAGGGGTGTTCTACAAGGATGTGGGCAGGGCTGTTGTTCACTACCTCCATCGGTCAATACAAGTGCAATTTCCAATGCACACATGGCTCCAAACTGGTACAGAGGGAGTGGCTTGGAGCAGGGGATGAATGGTGTTGCCCTGGAAACGACAATGAAGGCATTTGTGAGCGAGCGTGGATAAGTGAGTTTTGGAGTTGTATTGCACTGAGCTGTGTGCATATTTAATGGGACATTTGGAACTGAGGGAGATGGCATATCACATGAAGTCATTCACCTACCTGGTGCATCTGGTCAACATTCTTTAGTTTTGACACTGGGGCCAACTTAGGTTTACCAATTGATTGCATTGAAAGAATCTAATGAAGGATCTCAACCGGAAACATTGCCTATTTATTTTCTCCAGAGTTGCTGCCTGATCCGCTGAGTTACTCTGTCATTTTGTGTCTACCTTCAGTGTAAATCGGCATCTGTGGTTCCTTCTTACACACTCTCTCCCATTGTTTAGTTTAGTTTAGTGGTACGGCATGAAAACAGATCCTGCGGCCCACCGAGTCCACACCGACCATCGTTCACCCCATACACTAAATCTTTCCCACACATTAGGGACAATTTATAGAAGCCAATTAACCTACAAACCTCGGGTTTTTATTCACAAAATGCTGGAGTAACTCAGCAGGTCAGGCAGCATCTCGGGAGAGAAGGAATGGGTGACGTTTCGGGTCGAGACCCTGACCTGCTGAGTTACTCCAGCATTTTGTGAATAAAAACCTTCGATTTGTACCAGCTTCTGCAGTTATCTTCTTAACCTACAAACCCCTGCGTCTTTGGGATGCGGGAGGAAATCGGAGCACCCGGAGAAAACCCACACAGTGACTGGGAGAACGTGCAAACTCCACACAGACTGTCATGAGGATTATACCCAGATCTCTGGTGCTACAAGGCAGCAACTCTTCCGCTGCGCCACCATGCCACCCACTGGTGCTCGAGTTGGGCTCTGATACCTCCCTGCATCCCTGTGGGTGGAACATGTCTCTTCCCCTCTCTCCACTTCACTCTCCAGACCAGACGCTGAGAAAGAGGGAACTTTCCCTGAGAGAGTTCATCATCTCCTGCCACTATGCTCTCCCAATTACGTGGTAACTTCCAATCTCATTTATACTCACATGGCACCCTTCCCCTTCACAGATGTAGCACTCTCTAAGTTCAACTGGAACTAGTTACACCAACACTTACCAGTATGAAATGTAACAGTGGTACAATTAGTCTGAAGAAGGGTCTCGACCCGAAACGTCACCCATTCCTTCTCTCCAGCTTTTTGTGTCTATCTTCTGTTTGAACCAGCATCTGCAGTTCCTCCTTGCACAATTAGTTCTGGCTTTGTCACCAGAACTATGGTATTGAGGTCTGAGAATGAACTTCCAATATGACTACACCAGCTCCGTCAGGCTAATTGCACAGTGTAATTTCCAGTGTTTCATCGTTCGTCTCCCCTGATGTACCCATTGAGAAGGATTGAGCAAGATTGAGCGACACAATTGCAAAGCTAGTACAAGCTACACTCTCATTGCTCCTCCAGCAACCTGGGTTCAATCCTGACCTCCAATGTGGCCCAAAAATATTGTGCCCCCAAAATATTGGTGGGTTAATTGGTCTCTGGAAATTGTCTTTAGCGTGTAGATGAGTGGTCAGGTCTGGGAGATGTTGATGGGAATGCGGGGAGAATGAACTGTGATAAGTGTAAAAATAGTATGAATAGAAATAGACCTAGCATGGGCTGAAGGAACTGCTTCCGTGCTGTGTAACTATGCTTCCCTGTGACTCTGAGATTGGTGCTGTCTTCTCTGGAAAAGAGAAGTGGGGAGGTAATGTGGTAGAAGTCTATCATGCAATGTTTTTTGGATGTACATAGATAAAATGTTTCAGTGCTCTCGGCTCCAGAAATGTGGTATATTCACTACAAGGACATTTTGGAGGAAGTTCTTTATATGGACAGTGATTGGGATATAGAATTCGAAGATAGACTGAGAAAGCTGGAGTAACTCAGCGGGTCAGGCAGCATCTCTGGAGAGAAGGAATGGGTGACGTTTCGGGGTCTAGACCCTTCTTCAGACTGGATTCACTAACTGAGGCAGAGGTTCTGGTGACCAGCATATATAAGCATTTAAAGAAAAGCTATATGAACACAGGGGGGAAATGTATCAGATACATTGTGTAGAAAGGAACTGCAGATGCTGGTATCTACCGAAGATAGACACAAAGTGCTGGGGTAACTCAGCGGGTCAGGCAGCATCTCTGGAGAAAAAGGATAGGTGACGTTTCGGGTTGGAACCCTTCGTCTGACGAATACATTCCTGGCCTTCTATGACTCAGGGTAGGTATAACGCTGATATGGAGAATAATTACTAGGCAGCATGGTGATCCGAATAGCCTATTTATGTATTTAAAATATATTAACCACAATTTAATTACAGAGGCTAATCGTTTATGAACAGCTGTGTCCTTTGAAATATTGCTTTGATTGAATTTTGAAAGGATTATTGTTCAACAATTCTTACTCATTTAAAAATACCTACTTATTTGAGAAGTCTGGATCTTCCCGTGTTACTTGTCTGCTTTAAATGTGAAAATCATCCGTTCTTCTGGATAGCTACACAACTGCTCGACTGTCAAATGAGTGCACCCCAAAATGAACACGTTAAGAAATATATCAAAATAGTCCACAAAGGAATTTGATGGATTTTTTTAAATCTCACATCTCACTGGAGGAGATTAAACTTTATGTGCGCTCATTTGTAATGAATCAATATCACGATAGAAACACAGACCTTCCTACTCAAACGGAACTGAAAATGGAGAATGTTTTGTGGATCTGACGTTAAATTCTGCTCCATGGTCAAGTATAAACAATACTGTTATTCACTTAATTGCGTTTTAGGATTGGATTGGGGGCAGCTGTAATTATGTACCCTGGGAGATCAGTTTCAGTTCAGGTCCTGACCTATAGCTAGCGTGATCTCTGCATGACTATAAACACAAAGGGGGGGGGGGGGCATTACTTAACTTATCCTCGTTCTTCAGTGCAAGGTTATATTTAATAATTGGCTACAGTATCTGTTCAGCGCACAATAGATGCTCCAACCGTGGCAAGTAAGTGCTGCCAGTTTTCTTCCTATCTGAGCTGACCCCAAGTTCTTTCCTAATGTCTTCATTACACTTGTTCTTCTGCTGCTTTCCCCACTTACTTTGCAGCTAGCGTTCGGTAACCGTTACAGCTGAACTCAGCCATGTGAGTGAAAGCGCCAGGCAGCCTTGTAATTCAAGTGCACGACCTGCCACTTGGGACCAATGCGATCATCAGCATAATTTACTGGGCCACCACTGTTAATTCAGCTTTGATTTGAATCAAAATCAAAATCTGTTGCCTCTTTACATTCTTCCTTACCCGCAGTCTACTGTTATGACTCACCCTGGATATTCCCAATCAAATAAAATCTATATTGAACAGTTTTTGGACTATAGCTGCAACGAGACTTCTACGTTCAATTTCAGAGGCACTTGGTATGTTTACAAGAATTTTCTCAAACATCTTTTCCGTTTTTGTTTATTTGTGGACCACAGTGGGAAGACCAACATTTCTCACCCATAACTAATTGCCCCTCAAACTGAATAGGTTGTTTGCCCATATAAATTTAGTTTTATTTCGTTCAGTTTAGAGATACAGCGAGGAAACAGGCTTTTCGGCCCACCGAGTCCGCTCCGACCAGCGATCCCTGCACACCAACACCATCCTACACACACTAGGGACAAATTTACAATTTTACCAAAGCCAATGAACCTATTAACCTGTACGTTTTTAGAATGTGGAAGGAAACTCGAGCACCTGGAGAAAGCCCACGCAGGTCACGGGGAGAATGTGCAAACTCTGCACAGACAGCACCTGTGGTCAGGATCATTTGATCAAATCATTTAATTATTTTTCTTTTCATTAAAAATGGTGATTATTTCTAAATGTTAACACTAATAATTTTTTTAAATTATTAAATATTTGTGGATCCAGTTTGGACTGGCATCAGTTTTGACAAATGATGAGCATGAGGTCATGGGGCAGAAGTTGGCTTTGGGCAGCAATTATTGCCCGAGGGTTTTGAACTGATTGAAAGATACATCATGGAAACAGGTTCTTCGGCCCACCGAGTCCATGCCGACCATGGAAGACCCATTCACACCAGTTCTATGTTATCCACACATTCGCATCCACTCCCTAAACACTAGGGACAATTCTAAGGTTCATTTTAGTTTATTGTCACGTGCACAGTGAAAAGCTTTCACTGTGCAGTGAATACAAAGGTCAATTATCGCACGTCCTTGGGATGTGAGAGGAAACTGGAGCACCAGAGGAAACCCACGCGGTCACAGGCAAACTCCACACAGAGAGCGGATCGACCTGGGTCTCTGGTGTTGTGAGGCAGCAGCTCTACCAGCTGCGCCACTGTAGGGAGAAGGAAAAGAATGGATACATTTTGGGGGGAAAAAAAGATGAGAAATAAGAGATGCAAGAATGTTCCCCTTAAAACAGTGGCATGTCTGAACACAATGGACTGGACTGCCTTTGTCACATGCTCAACTGCACAGTGAAATTCTTTTTGCATATTTACAAATACAGGCGCCGCCATGTTTTGACGCCATTTCCACAGCTCTAAAGTCCAGTCCGTCCGTGCGCTCGATCTACTGGAGCCCGATCCAGGCAAGCCCCAGGCTCCTGCATGGCCTCCTTCATCGCCTTCGACCGGATCGGCCCACGAACCAACGTCCCTCTCCTCGCCCGGACGTCTATGTGTCCTGGGTGTGCCTCCTGCAGCCGACCTTGAAGGCGCTGGAGGCATTACCCCGGTTCACCCTCCTACCGCCCCTTGCTTGCAACATCTCCAGTGGCTCACTCCTGGTATACCCTCCACAGTATGCTGCCTGACCTGCTGAGCCTTTCTGGTACTTTGTGTTTCTGTTTAACTTTTCCTCAGCAGCGGTGAAAAAAACCTCTGGATCCAGCTATCTCGTGTTCACCACTGCCTGTGGTTGTAATTATACTATGTGACCGTTTGACTCCTGGTGTTTTGCCAGCCACATTGCTGTGTCTGTTCCACAAGGCAGAGAGGGCCACAACTGCTAACTGGCCTGTAGGCAGCAAAAGCTAAGCCTACAGTTCACACTGCTGCTAAACTGATAGCCTCACAGTCAGCAGACTTTAGCTCCACTGCTTCGAAATGTCTCTGATTAAATAGTAAAAATCATTTAAATAATGATAAATAATTTAAAATATGAATAAAACATTTATTTTAAAAACCTAAAAACAATACATTAATCTCAAACCACATTCAACTTAAAAGCTGTAATTTTTTAATGCAAAAAAAAATCTACAAGAAACCAACTTACATAGTACAGAAGATTACAACACAGGAACAGATCCTATGGTCCACAATGTCCATGCCAAACATGATGCAAAGTTCTGAGTACACTTGATCCATATCTTCTATCTTCTTCTTGTTCTTGTTCCTATCCAAATGCTTTTAAAATGCCTCTGTCGTATCTATCTCCACCAGCATGTTGCAGGCACCCACTGCTCTCTGAGTAGAACACGTTCCCTGTCTATCTCCTTTAAAGTTTGCCCCTCTCACCTTAAAGCTTGTCTTTGGCATTTCCCATCCTTGGTAACAGGCTCTAACTGTCCACCCTGCTGTGGGCGTAGCCCAGAGCATCACGCAAACCAAACTCCCTTCCATGGAATCCATCCACACTTCACACTGCCTTGGCAAGGCCACTAGCATAATCAAGGACCAGTCTCACCCCGGTCACTCCCTCTTCTCATCTCTCCCATCAAGCAAGAGGTACAGAAGTGTGAAAACGCACACATCCAGATTCAGGGACAGTTTCTTCCCAGCTGTTATCAGGCAACTGAATTGTCTTGACCTCCCATCTATCTCATTGGACATTTGAACTATCTTTAATCGGACTTTATCTTGCACTTAATGTAAAACCATTATCCCACATCTGTACACTGTGAATGGCTTGATTGTAAGCAAGTATAGTCTTTTCATTGACTAGCTTTTCACTGTACCTCAGTACATGTGACAATACTAAACTAAACTAAACTAAACTAAACTATATTAAACTGTCTCTGCCTCTCATAATTCTATCTTGATTTACCTCTTCAATGAAGGGCAATGGCCCATTCAAATGAACGGAGGTATTCTGAAGTAAAGCTGAGGGGCCAGATATGAAGTGCATCTGGTCCCTCGGCACAGAACCTCATGGAACAGTTGTTGGACTCAGTTCTGTGTCCAGCACAGAATGGGAGGTCAGGTATACCTGCAACTCAACTCCAGCATGTCCAGAAAATGCTGTGTGTGTAGTGAAGCCATCTTACACTTCTTTATGAAATTAGTGGCGAACTTCATAGCTGATGAACAGCACGTAAACAAACTGCTCATTTCCAAAAATGAGTGAAAATCTAACTGGGCTGAATGGATTTATGGGTGGTGGGTGTGTGGAACGAGCTGCCAGAGGAGGTGGTTGAAGCAGGTACTAGACAACATTTAAAAGACATTTGGACAGATATATGGATAGGAAAGATTTAGAGGGATATGGACTAAATGTGGGCTGATGGGACCAGCATAGATGGGGCATCTTGGCCTGCATGGACAAATTGGGCCGAAGGGCCTGTTTCCGTGCTGTATAACTCTATGACTCTACGACTCCATCAAGTTTACGTCGAAATCTTCTGGTATAGAATAGGAAGGAACTGCTGATGCTGGTTTAAACCGAAGATAGACACAAAAAGCTGGAGTAACTCAGTGGGACAGGCAGCATCTCTGGAGAGAAGGAATGGGTGATGTTTCGGGTCGAGACCCTTCTTCAGACCTGTCTTCTTGGGTCTGAAGAAGGGTCTCGACCCAAAACATCACCCATTCCTTCTCTCCAGAGATGCTGCCTGTCCCACAGAGTTACTCCAGCTTTTTGTGTCTATCCTCTGGTGTAGACATGGGGAGATATACCTGGTTGTTTATACGCAAACTCTCTGAGGGTGGTAACTGTGGCATAATACAGGTTTAATGCTGGTTCTCCAAACGCTGCTGTACGCAGGTAAAGGAACACAGGCCAGTCAGAACCATCCCACTGTATACTGCAGATGTACTGTATACCTTAAATTACAAGGCAACTTAGTTTGGAACAAAATGAAGAGGCCTCGATTTTCTTCATAATGGAATTGTGTGGCATCTTGCATTAAGCTGTTAGAGGTTTCATTAATTTCCTGTCAATACACTAATGTTTTCTACTTGTGCTATGGTAAGGAATTGGTCAGCTCTGCGTTCTATCGCCCAATCAATTAAAAGCTGAAAGCATGGAACAGTTCCTCGGATACAAATAATTTTATCTTTTCATGCAATCTGATACCATTTTCTCTGGCAGGGTGAGAGTGGGGGGCAAACTTAAGAACATAGAACAGCACCGCACAGAAACGGGCCATTCGGTCCATAATGTTTGTGCTGAACATGATTCTAGGTTTTAAGGATTGAAGGATAGCGGAGTCAGGGGGTATGGGGAGAAGGCAGGAACGGGGTACTGACTGAGAATGATCAACCATGATCACATTGAATGGTGGTGCTGGCTCGAAGGGCCAAATGGCCTACTCCTGCACCTATTGTCTATTGTCTATTTTCTAAGTTAAACTGATCTCATCTGCTGTACGTGATCCTTAACTTTCTATCCCCTGCACATCCATGAAACATAGAAACATAGAAACATAGAAACATTGAAAATAGGTGCAGGAGTAGGCCATCGGCCCTTCGAGCCTGCACCGCCATTCAATATGATCATGGCTGATCATCCAGCTCAGTAGCCTGTACCTGCCTTCTCTCCATACCCCCTGATCCCTTTAGCCACAAGGGCCACATCGAACTCCCTCTTAAATATAGCCAATGAACTGGCCTCAACTACCTTCTGTGGCAGAGAATTCCACAGACTCACCACTCTCTGTGTGAAGAAATGTTTTCTCATCTCGGTCCTAAAAGACTTCCCCCTTATCCTTAAGCTGTGACCCCTGGTTCTGGACTTCCCCAACATCGGGAACAATCTTCCCGCATCTAGCCTCTCCAACCCCTTAAGAATTTTATATGTTTCAATAAGAACCTATCTAAAAGCTTAATTAACACCACTAACGTATCTTCCTCCACCACCACTACCACCCCTGGCAATGCGTTCCAGGCCACCACTACTCTGGAAAAATACTTGCCCCATGTATCTCCATTAAACTTTCCCCCTCTCACCTTATGGCCATGCTCTCTAGTGTTTGACATTTCCATCCTGGGAGTTTGTCCTGTCGGTCGACCCTATCTATGCCGCTCATCATTTTATATACTACTATCAAGTCTCACCTCAATCTCAAAAGTTCCAGTGAAAACAATCCAAGTGTCGATTGCAATCATGTATTGTCTTTCTGCTGACTGGTCAGCGTGCAACAAAAGCTTTTCACTGTACCTCGGTACACGTGAC
The DNA here is from genome assembly GCF_053455715.1 of Rhinoraja longicauda. Classification (NCBI taxonomy): domain Eukaryota; kingdom Metazoa; phylum Chordata; class Chondrichthyes; order Rajiformes; family Arhynchobatidae; genus Rhinoraja; species Rhinoraja longicauda. The sequence continues at coordinate 68,937,814 of NC_135958.1, forward strand.
AATAAACAAAACTAAATTAAACAAAGTCTATCCGACCTCTCTTTGGAGCTGAAATGGTGTAAACGAGGCAGTATTGTGGTAAACTTCTGTGCCCCCTCTAAAGCCTCCCATCCTTCCTGTAATGGGACGACCAGAACTGCATGCAAAACTCCCAAACTTAATGCGCAACTCAATAGACAATAGACAATAGACAATAGGTGCAGGGGTAGGCCATTCAGCCCTTCGAGCCAGCACTGCCCCTCAATGTGATCATGGCTGATCAGCTCTGCTTTAGAGAGGCTGAGAAACAGCAAAATGCGATTAGTATTTGACTTTTGGGGAAATGTACCACTACGCCAGCTCCATGTGGTATGCCCAAAGCAGAAGATGGACACAAATTGCTGGAGTAACTCAGCAGGACAAGCAGCATCTCTGGATAGAAGGAATGGGTGACGTTTCGGGTCGAGACCCGTCATCAGAAGAAGGATCTCAACCCGAAACATCACCCATTCCTTCTATCCAGAAATGCTTCCTGTCCCGCTGAGTTACTCCAGCATTTTGTGTCTATCTTCGGTTTACACCAGCATCTGCAGTTCCATCCCACACATGGCCAAAGCTGAAACAGCTATTCAAAGAAAAGCAGTCTGCCCAACAAAATGGAATGTGGAAATGACCACACATTTCGAATAGCTGTATAAAGCACCATAGGGAGTCAATCTACATCAAGAGAATGGGACATTCTGCTCGTGAAAGATCCATTACCTGAAATAAGCTGTTCTTAACTGAGCAAATGTTTGCTGAGTCCCTGCTTGTGAAGATGAAATATACCAGCCCCTATCACTCGTGTGCCATTTTAAAGATACATCCATAGTGTCATCAGTTAAAATTATATAAGTATGCAAGCAAAGAATTTCACTGTGACTTGCCACATGTGACAGTAAAGTATTCATTAATGTATTGAAAAGTCTGAAGAAGGGTCTCGACCCGAAACGTCACCTATTCCTTTTTTGCTAGAGATGCTGCCTGAGTTACTCCGGCATTATGTGTCTATCTTCGGTTTAAACCACGTCTGCAGTTCCTTTCTACGCATTGAAAATACCTGTTGGTATCACACCAGAGGCAGCAGCTGTAACCCTTCAGATGTTTTAGCAAATAATACAGCATGCTTCGTGAAAGCAATACATTTTACAGTTCTGTTGCGATAATGATCATGTGTAAGCCACAGCAAAAAAAACACTTGTACCACAAGAAAAAAATCATTCGCAAACCACTGTTCTTGTATCGGAAAAGCAAGGGGAAGCCAAGTCTGCATGTGAGACCATGAAAGGTTGATAATGTAACCCCCCCACAACCAATGGAGAAAGATTCAACTTGAATACAGAAGCACTTACTGACAGAAGCTCCGTAAAAGGACACAAAGTGTTTAGTTTAGTTTAGTTTAGTTTAGAGATACAGTGAGGGAACAGGCCCTTCGGCCCACTGACGCCGTGCCAACCAGCGATCACCCCGTACACTGGCACTACCCTAAACACTAGGGACAATTTACAAATGTTACCAAAGACCTGTATGTTTTTGGAGGAAACTGGAGCTCCCAGAGAAAACCGGAGCAGGTCACAAGGAGAACTCTGTACAAACGGCACCTGTAGTCAGGATCGAACCCGGGTCTCTGGTGCTGTAAGGCAGCAACTCTATCGCTGCACCACCGTGCTGCCTCAGCAAGTGTTGGAGTAACTCAGCGGGTCAGGCAGCATCCCTGGAGAACATGGATAGGTGATGTTTCGGGTCGAGATCCTTCTTCAGACTACATGCAAGATTAAGCTGCCCACCGCAGACCGTAGTTTAGTTTCTATTAGTTTAGAAATATAATGTGGAAACATATAGGCACAAGAAGCAAAAAAAAAAATCAGATCAGATCTGATGGTGCAGAAATCTAATTTTGATAAGTGTAGTAGCATTTCCACCCAACTTGTTGGCTGGGACCAAGTAACTAAACAGATTGATTAATTGACAACTTAATTGATTCATTGCCAGATCTGGTCCAATGCTCAGAGGTTGCTGTCTATCAGGTTCCCACTGAAGCTTTTGACAAAGATAGACATAAAATGGTGGAGTAATTCAACGGGTCAGGCAGCATCTCGGGAGAGAAGGAATGGGTGACGTTTCGGGTCGAGACCCTTCTTCAGACTTCAGTCCATGTCCGCTTTAAAAAACATTCGGTCAGGTACATGGATAGGATAGGTTTAGAGGGTTATGGGCCAAATGCAGGCAGGTGGGACTGGTGTAGTTGAGGCATATTGGTCAGCGTGAGCACGTTGGGCCAAAATGGCCTGTTTCTACACTGGATGACTCTATGACTGATGGTGATGATGGGGAAAAAAGGTGGAGCTGGAACCTTAGTCACCATAGCAATCTTTCCTACTAAATGGTGACCATTCTTGCCGGGCATCTGCATAAAGTCCCCTACAAGTAGTCTGGAATTATTTCCACTTAATGGGAGTGAACGAGTTAAACTAGCGTTTTGAACTAGCTTTTTTCCGCGAGTAGTAGCTCGACTCAATAACCAAAAGTCTGTAGTCTCTTTTTGCTCTGGTTTATTTCACTCACATGTTTAAACTGTAATGTTGGATTCTTAATGTTTTAATGTTTTATGCTGTCTGTTCATGTTGTTACTTGCGAGCGGAGCACCAAGGCACATTCCTTGTATGTGTACATACTTGGCCAATAAACTTGTACATTCATTCATTCAAATTACGTCCTTTAACTAAATTTTTGCGCAAGGCTTTCCATAAATTACTAGTTCTTTTCTGTCACTTCTTGGCAGATCGATCCCATTTTTGGAAAAAAAGTATTCTCTATTCTGGACAGGGAAGTCTTTGCTTTGAGATGCCTCACAGTGCCAGACACTTAACCTGCACTAGGAGAGTGATGGATCACCAACCATCTATTTACTAAAATTCGAGAAATGTTGTCAGATTAATTGATGACTGACAATTTTTCACTTTCATTTTGTCATTGCCAAACAGGGTGGTGCTGCATTGCCACAGAAATGTTCGGAGAACACAAGAAATAGGAGTAGGCTTCTCACACTCAGCCAGTGTCCCTGCCATTCAGTGAGATTATCACCGATTCCCAAACAAACCCCGTAATCTCTGACTCCCTCCTCAATCTACCACTGTCAGCTTTGAACATCCTGAGCATCCACAGTTCTCCAGCTGGACGATTTCAAAGATTTACACGCTTATGAGTAAAAGCATTTATATTCATGCATGTCTGTGGGTTAATTGGCTTCAGTTGAATTGTCCCTGGTATGAAAGATAGAACTAGTGAACGGGTGATCGATGGTCCGAATGGCCTGTTCCCATGCTGTATCTCGAAACTAAACTAAACCAGTCTGAAGAAGGGTCTCTCGACCCAAAACGTCACCCATTCCTTCTCTCCAGAGATGCTGCCTGTCCAGCTGAGTTACTCCAGCATTTTGTGTCTATCTTCGATCTAAACTAAATTACTTGCATTTCCAACTCTGTAATGTAATTGAGACTGGATAGGCAACGCAGACAATGTTTGCTCCATCTTCCTTTGTGAAGTTTGTTTTACAGATTCCAGGGTTGTTGCTTTCAGGTGAAACCAAGGCCAACTTTAAGCTCCTTTAAATAACTTCAGGATTTACCAATTATTCGTGTTCAAGTAATCAGTGACTGATTTCTTTACTAAAGATTTTGGGTTGTTTTGTCACTGTTCAGTTTATCCTTCCTTGCAAATTAAAACTCCAGTGGAATAGTGGGGGCACTGTGGTGCAGCGGTAGAGTTGCTGCCTTACAACGCTTGCATCGCTGGAGACCCAGGTTCGATCCTGACTACGGGTGCTGTCTGTACTGAGTTTGTACGCTCTCCCCGTGAACGCGTGGATTTTCTCAGAGATCTTTGGTTTCCACCCACACTCCTAAGGCGTACAGGTTTGTAGGTTAATTGGCACGATATAAGTGTAAATTGTCCCTAGTATGTAGGATAGTATTAGTGTGTGGGGATCGCTTGTCAGTGTAGACTCGGTGGGCTGAAGGGGCTGTTTCCACGCTGTATCTCTAAAAAAAACTAAATCGACCAAGCATTGTCACTAACAGGATATTGAAAACTGTATTGTAAACAATGTTTTAGCAGAGTTAAAAATAAAGCTTGAAAGCATTACAGTTCTTCAACTCCAATGCCATATTTTTTTATATAGAAACAAATCTTATCTGTATGGATAACTGTCTATAAAGATCATTTCTGGGTAGTCCCTAGGGTAGCCATTATAGGAAGGCTTTTCTATACCTCAGTGCTTTTATTGCCATGATTTATACCTGTAGTCTCAAATGTTATTGCTATTTAGTATTTCTGCATAGAATATTAATAATATTTTTAACCTTTTCAAAACAGAATGCCCTTTGCCAATGGCAAAATATATTTTGTACCATTTAATGTCAAAATAGTAATTTCCTCTTAGGTTTTTAATAATAGCCTTGTAAAACAAAGCTAGACAATGGTGCTGAACTGTTGGAAACATCATTATTCCAAATCCATGGCAAGTGTTACTCTCATTTAATTTACATTTTTACCCTAGTAATGAATTCGCTCAGTTTGCAAACAGTTAAAAATCTGCCTACTAGATAGTACAATACTGATCAATAGGCCAAGTATGTTGTCACGCCAGCCATGTGCTAACAAAGGGTCGAGTCCAGTTATTCAAGGTTGGAACGAGCAGTTAGAGCTGAAGGGTTGGGGCAGGGGTGGGGGGGCTGGGATGGGGGGGGGGGGGGGGGCAGAGAGAGACGGGGGAATCAAGCAAGGAATGGGAGCATACAGATGAAATCATACTCAAAGTGCAAAAGAAGGCCAGTTTGTGCCTTGGGCTCTTTTATTCTATTTAAACAGAGCCATCACTTGAATTTCTTTTTGTTCCGCATTCCAACTTGTTATATTCTTCCTGAGCTCTGGTGAGTCAAATACAATGGAGTGCTGGAAGTAAAGAGAGAAACTCAAAACATGTCCAGTGACAATAATGGCTGTGTTTAGCTTTCCATATGATCCAGATGCCCGCTTGTGGTTGCATTCCCATCTCAGAATCAGCACAGAATGGGTTCAAGTGAAGCTGAGTCGTTTGTGCTTTATTGTTCAGGATCCGTACTGTGTACGGATGACATATTAAACAGGGGGCCGTGGTAGCCTCTCCCTATGGTTCAGTTGAAATCCATGCCGCTATTCAAAGGAAATCAGGGACTCCTTTTGGTGTTTTGTCCTGAGCACATTTCATAATGTAGTCGCTGTATTGGCAAGGCAAAGCCGTTACCTGAAAAATTAATTTGTTAAGTGAGGCAACTTGAGGTATCTTTGAGAAATGACAAGATCCTAGAGTCAATCCATGTCCCTTTTCCTTAAGTTTAGTTTTATTATTGTCATGTGTATCGCGATATAGTGAAAATCAGAATGCAGAACATTGAACATAGAACGTAACAAGCACAGGAACAGGCCCTTCAGCCCACCATGGCATGCCCATGCTGAACATAATGTCAAGGCCATCGCTTATCTACCTGCACAGAATCCATATCCCTTCATTCCCTGCTTATCCATATGCCCGTGCAAAAGGCTTTTAAATGCCACTAACATATCTGCTTCAATCACCACCACTGCCGGCAGCCTGTTCCAGGCACTCACCACCCTCTGTGTTCAAAACCTGCCCCGTACATCTCCTACATCTCCTTTAAGCTTTGCCCCTCTCACCTTAATGCTATGCCCTCTACTATTCTGCATGCTATCTAATCCAATCAGATAATACTAGACATAAATACAATCAAACAAAACTCAATTACAATAGGTAGAACAAAGGAAAAGATACAATGCAGAATACAGTTCACAATGTAATGCATTCAAGAGAGAGCTAGATAGAGCTCTTAAAGATGGCGGAGTCAGGGGGTATGGGGAGAAGGCAGGAACGGGGTACTGATTGAGAATGATCAGCCATGATCACATTGAATGGCAGTGCTGGCTCGAAGGGCCGAATGGCCTCCTCCTGCACCTATTGTAAAAAAAAAAATAATAATAATAGTTTCAGAGATATTACTTTAGTTTAGAGATACAGCGCGGAAACAGGCCCTTCGGCTCACTGAGTCCACGTCGACCAGCCGAGCCAATTAGCCTACAAACCTGTACGTCTTTGGAGTGTGGGAGGAAACTGGAGATCCCTGAGAAAACCCACACAGGTCATGGAGAGAAAGTACAAACTCCGTAACAGACAGCACCCGTAGTCAGGATCGAACACAGGTCTCCGGCGCTGTAAGGCAGCAACTCTACCGCTGCACCTAAATTACTTGGTCATTTTATCATGTTCACAAGATCACACCCTAAATTGTAGGCATGCACCGTGATTATTTATTCTACATTAATCGGTGAATAAGATACCAATTACATGTTGAATTATTTTCTGGTAACCGACACACAACGCTGGTACCAGCCAATGGTTAAGACTAGACAATGACAGCAAGTGCATTATTATTTTACGAGCTTTCCACTTCCTTTGATTCATGATTGCTACTACCTTGTCGGGCTCGGCCAAGGTATAACTACAAAGATAATATGACACCGTGGGTAGCCAATAAATGCCATAATTGCCCCAGATCAAGAGAGCCTGCTTCAGTTTTAGGTTCCCTCAACATCTGGTTAACAATTGACGAAAGCCCATTGCGAGTGTGGCCAGTGAATGTGCCCAGGCAGAACTGGGGGATTGCAAACCCAGAACAGCAGGGTTGTGGCATAAAATGCCTTAATCACCATATTAGGTTCCAAGTGCGCAAATTACTTTTGGCTATAGTCACATTTCAAATAAATAGTCCCTGCTTCCTATTGAAATGATGAATGGGAAGCAGAGTCTTATAAATAGTAACATGCCAGTGGCACGATGACAACCCTATACTACAACGCAGGTATTTGTCAGCGACAGGAATTGCTACCTCTTATACGCAGACAGATGTACTTTATGATATGCCAATGCAAACTATTGAATAACAAGTGCTGTTGAGTAGCAAGTCTTAACTGTACGTTTCTTTTTGATGTTATAACGCAGATCTGGTTTCACAGTAGCTTAATCATGACATTAATAAGGGGAGCTTAATTGCCATTGCACAATTCCACATATATCTAAAGCCACATTTTAACAATTGTAACAGTAGTCCGTTTGGGTCTATTGTATAATCAGAACACACAGGAGACTGTATGCCATTCATTATTGGGACTTCTAATCACCAGCAGGTTAGAAGATATTCCTCATTCATTAGGTACATGTTTAAACTGCTGTGTTGCAGACTTAACTCTCAGATTTGGCCAATTTTGGACAGTAATTGGTTTCATTCCCCATCGCCCACATAAACCACATTCATCCCGCCCCCACCCCACCAGTCCCCTTCCCTCCCCTATACTACAACCCACTCGGCAACAACTGAAGAAATATTTAGAAAGTAACATTTTCCTTGAGAGAAAGCAAATTGAGAGGCAGGTTTTAAATGTTAAAGTTATTGTAAAAGCACCACAGCATCGACCCACATTATCAGAAACATGGTGAACAGGGAGGATGTTACACTAGAGAGAACACAAACAGAGATCAAAACTGTTAACATTGTTTTGTTCAAGGTGACTGATTTTATGAATGACGTCTAATCTTTGAGGTGGTTATTCCATTAGAATGCTTGAGGTTTTCGGTGACTAGTCAGTGCCTAATGTACATAATTAATAACATCATAAATTTGTGTTAATGCTTCTTTTAGTTCAGCTGGGCCTTTGTTGCTTTATCTCAAGGCATTTTAAATTTGGTTCACATGTTTGTCTTTTATCTAAGTGGTTCCCTTAAAGGGTCATTTGTAATGCTGACTCATGTCAGGTGAAACTGTAAACTCAGTGCCAACCTTGTTGGTTCAATGAAAATGGCACATTGTGCTGTAAATGTTCCTATCCCCAAACGACAAGATGCATTAGAGAGCGCCAAGTCTGATTCCCCTCATAGGAATGGAAGCTTTATGTAACTGAACCTAAGGCTTCAGTTATTGATCCAGAGATAGGAGTCCAAATCCCATCACATCACCACCACCACGAACACCACCACAACACTCCCCATCACAACACAGTGTTATAAGGTAATTAGTGATAGGAGCAGAATTAGGCCATTCGGCCCATCAAGTGATTGACTGTGAAAGGGGTTGGCTGTGAAAAATTGCAGCAGGTGGGCTGAGGAATGGCTGGTGGAATTTAATGCAGAAAAATGTTGGATGTTGCATGTTGGGAAGTCTAACATGGGCAGGACCTACACAGTGAATGGTCGACCTCTGGGACTCATAATGTGGCTCTTATCATTAGTATCATTAGGGCTCATAATATGACTCTTAGTATCATTAGTGCTAAGCACCAGGAAATGAAATGTTACTTTGTTAAACATAAATAATTTCAGATTTTGGTGTGCTGAGAGAACGTGGATGTTGCTGGTAAAGCAGCATTTAGTGCGCATTGTAGTGGGTCTGGACGCAGCAGGAATCAGGCAAGATGCCAGGTAAGGATTAACAGTAACTTTAATATAGCATCAGAACATCCACTCTCTTCAGTCTCTCGCACGAGTCAACTCTAGCCCCTTCAGGCAAACCCCTTAGCTCCAGACCCCTCCCAAGCCCTGTCCACTCAGTACCGAGGGGGATGACCCAGGGAGTGGCCTAATCCCCGGGCACCGCCACAGGATCAATATTTGCCTTTGAACTTTGCCGCATGATAACAAGCTATAATAGGAATGGGTCAACAATATTAGCGTGGGTAGGAAGGAACTGCAGGTGCTGGTTTACACCGAAGATAGACACAAAATGTTGGTGTAACTCAGCGGGACAGGCAGCATCTCTGGATAGAAGGAACGGGTGACGTTTCGGGTAAAGACCCTTCTTCAGACTGAGAGTAGGCCTGAACATGTACAGAGGACAGACAAATATCCACTAACACAGGACATTTTTGGATGGAATGGGCATTATAGCAATCCAGTAATGTAAACATCACCATTACTGATGTGACCTTTTTAATTTAATTTCAATTTTGATTGAGTAATTAATTAATCAAGTTTAACTTTTTCAGCTTTCACAATGGGTTTTAAACTCTGACTTCCATAACATTAATTTGGATTTCTGATTCGGTAACATTATGCTTCCATAACATATGCTTGTATTTCAAAGGTGTATACTTTTCTCAAAGAACAACCTTCGGTACAATTTGTTTTGACAAACCTATCAGTGGATGTTGAAAAATCAACAACTCAAAGGAATTCTGTGGCAATTGTCAATAGTGAACAGTCGTGAGTGCTTTATTGTCAAATGTACCTAGATGCTGTGAAATTCTTTATTTGCATGCAATCCTGTAAATTCATACCATGCATAGACACAAGCATCCTTGAGTTACAAGAGTGCAACAAGATTTGCAGTGTAAAAATAGTAGATTTCTTCTGAAGAAAAACACACAAAAGCCACCATGTTTCTGGTGCCATTTGTAGTTTTCAACTATCAGGATACTTAATAAGTCCCACAGAGTCTTGTTAGGAAACTTCAGGAATATAGTCGAGAGTCAACAGTGTTTTATTGTCATATGTGCCAAAACAGAACAATGAAATTCTTACTTGCGGCAGCACAACAGGTTTCTAAACACATAGATAATATAATAAACAAACATTAAAAAAAAGAAGGTCGATAAATGAAAAAACCCAATCTAGTGCAAAAAACAAAACAAAGCCCAAAGTCCCTAGTGCAAACAAGGCAGTTCATCGTTCGGAGTTTAGTTGCAGTTCAGTTTGGTGTTCAATAGCCTGATGGTCTTTGGGAAGAAGCTGTTCCTGAACCTGGACATTACAGGTTTTGTATTCCTATACTTTCTTCCTGATGGCAGAAGTGAAACGAGAGCATGGCCAGGGTGGCATGGATCCTTGATGATGCTGGCTGCCTTCTTAGTTTTTAGTTTTCATTTTTTTAGTTTTAGAGATACAGCGCGGAAACAGGCCCTTTGGCCCACTGAGTCCGCACCGACCAGCGATCCTTGCCCTACACACACTAGAGACAATTTTACATTTACACCAAGCCAATTAACCTACAAACGCGTACGTCTTTGGAGTGTGGGACGATCTCGGTGAAAACCCATGCTGGTCATGGGGAGAATGTACAAACTCCGTACAGATAAGCACCTGTTGTCAGAATCGAACCTGGGTCTCTGGCGCTCTACTGCCTTCTTGAGGAAGCCCTTCCTATAGTTCCTATATCTATTTCTATTCTGTTAGGGGACTCTAGAAGTGGAAACCTAGGAGTTGGTCTTCTCAGCCAGAATCAGGAAAAGAAATACATTCCTAAAGTTTAGTAATTACACTAAGATGGTGGACTGATAAGAACTTTAGGTAACCACACAGGTCAACAAAATAGCATACTCTATCCAATGCGGATATAGGAGAGTTTATGAGAATGAAACCAAATAAATAAGAGTTTGCACTATATTAAATGACAATGAAGGATGTTGATTAGCAGTGAAAACTTGGAGTTCAAAAAAAATCTCTCAAATCATGAGTGCAAGTAAATAAAAGCATAAAAATGCCGAATAATATTTTTGTGTTTTATTTCTATGATCTTGATATTTCAAAAGAAGTAAAAATGTACTTGTAGAAAACAGTGTTTATGTCACATTTAGAGCGGAGAGAACAAATTTTGTAGTCACATTATAGAAAAATAATGGTCCACAAAATAATAAAAATGTATTTGGTTGATGCCAGAGAATATAAAATAAAGTTTTGTGGAGATTTTCTAGCAGAGAACACAAAGGAATTTAGTGGCAGTTTTTAAAGTGCTGAAGAATTGCAATGGGGCAAACAAGAAAAGACAATTTCTTGTCTGAAGAAGTCTGAAGAAGGGACCTGACCCGAAAAGTCACCTATCCATGTTCTCCAGAGATGCTGCCTGACCCGCTGAGTTACTCCAGCAATTTGTGTCTTTTTCTGTAAACCAGCATCTGCAGTTCCTTGTATCTAAAAAACAATTCCTTCTGGTTAAAGAGTATGTCACTTAAGAGTGTCATTTTAAGGTTGCCACTTAAGCAGTGAGTAGATGGAGTGAGGCTTTATGGCAATGAATGGTTCAGGCAGTCACCATTAGATCAAAGGCAAAGTTTGATAAATAAAAGTTGATTAGGACTGCAGATTTAGAGTTAGCAAGAAAGTGGGACAAACATACTGGGCCAAACATACCCTATTATGATCGAATATACCATGATACTTCATACATAGTATGTATTGCCAGGAAGGCATGGTGGCGCAGAGGTAGAGTTGCTGCCTTACAGCGCCAGAGACCCGGGTTTGATCCTGACTATGGGTGCTGTCTGTACGGAGTTTGTAGGATGCTCCGGTTTCCTCCCACACTCCAAAGACGTACAGGTTTGTAGGTTAATTGGCTTGGACAAAAATTGTAAATTTCCCCTAGTGTGTAGGATAGTAGCGCGGGGATGTCAGGTTGGCAAGGATTCAGTTGGCTGAAGTGCCTGTTTCCGCGCTGTATCTAAAAAAAAACTAAACCTATGGCTGTAGATAGACACAAAAGGCTGGAGTAACTCAACGGGTCAGATAGCATCTCTAGAGAAAAGGAATGTGATGTTTTGGGTCGGGACCTTTCTTCAGACTATATGTCTGTAGTTCCTTCACTAACACACCATCTTGATATTACGCCTTTTGGCAATCAAAGATAATATTAGCACAAGAGTCTGCCGTAATTCAATATAAACAATGGTACTGTTGTGGCTGCATGTTTTATGAGTACCTCCTTCAAATGAGTGTAATATTACTCATCAGTCAATTTCATTGCAGAATACATGTTTGCCTGTGCATTTGCGATATTCATCAAATTAGAATATTACATAACTTCTCAGCTACTAATGAAACTAATTCCAAACGTGTTTCAGCAACTTAGAAAATCATTGCCGACTGGAAAATAAATGACAAGAACATGCATAATGAGTGGTGGGAAACAATTAAGCCAATTTTCAATAACGAGCGTTAATTCACTGATCAGAATTAGCACTGAGATGCAGGTAATTTTCTTTCACGTTGTTTCTTGGATCTTTGTGCTGCAGGTTATTTACTTGCAGTTGTGTCTGGATTTCTTGTGCTTTATCTCAACTCTGCTGTGTAGGCGAGACATGTTTGAGATTATCAACTTCCTCAGTACATCCCAGAACCAACTCTGCTGGTAGCAGCTCTGTAGTTTGTTGCATTTATGGAGTGTCCTTTGGGGGTACCAGTCTCACTATGGTCAGTAGTTTAGACTTTAGATTTTACAGATACAGACAGAAACAGGTCCTTTGGCCCACCCAGTCCGCGCTGGCCAGCGCCGGCCCCGTACACTAGCACTATCCTACACACTAAGGACAATTTACAATTTTACCAAAGCCAATTAACCTACAAACTTTGCACGTCTTTGGAGTGACGGAGGAAACTGGAGCACCCGGAGAGAACGTACAAACTCCGTACCGACAGCACCCATAGTCAGTATCGAACCCCGGTCTCTGGCACTATGAGGCAGCAACTCTATCGCTGTGCCACTGTGCCGCTCTGCGAAAGGCGGTATTATCATCAGGAACCAGTGGCCTTGACAACATCCTATGGGCAATATAAACAGAGCTATAAACATGTCGACTGCTTCCTCAGCAAAAATGATAACCAGCATCCTGTTAACGCTCATCTCCTTATAGTGCATCTAAAAGCATTACTTTCACATCTCTTTAATTGCTAACTGGCAAACTCCAATTTTAGAATCTTGCCAAACACTTGTTTTACCTCAATGATTGGAGTTAACTCAAGACTATTTATTTGGGACTTCTTCACTGTAATTGCATGAGTTTTGGAATCTACTTCTATAAAGGATCACCACATTTGAGACATATTTCCCACTTATCATCAGAATATTGGCCCATGATGGAGTTTGAGCTCGATTAATTCTGTATCCGGGGATTAAAAATCAAGCAGAAGATTGATGCTGAGTTGGTCTAACTTCCCATGAGGTTCTTAGAGGGAAAAGGGATAAACATTTTGCTTTGGATAGATAACATTGTGATAACTGCAGCATCACTCTGGGCTCTGAGCAATCCATTGTTGGAACTGGAAAACAATCACATGATGGGTTCCAAGCCATCAGAGTCCAAACTTCCAAAATAATAACAATTAAATGCGAAATGTAATATCACCCCTTATGCTAACGATGATTTGGGCAGCACGGTGGCGTAGCGGCAGAGCTGCTGCCTTACAGTGCCAGGGATCTGGGTTCGATCCTGACTCCGGGTGCTTGTCTGTACGGAGTTTGTACATTCTCCCCGTGACCTGCTTGGGTTTTCTCTGAGATCTTCAGTTTCCTCCCACTCTCCAAAGACGTACAGGTTTGTAGGTTAATTTACTTGGTATAAATGCTAATTTTATCTAGTGTATTGGATAGTGCTACAGTGCGGGAATTGCTGGTCAGTGCGGATTCGGTGGGCCGAAGGCCCTGTTTCCGCACTGTATCTCTAAACAAAACCAAAAAAATAAGGTGGTAAATTTATCCACAGCCAGGATGTACATGAAATAGAAACCAGACTTGGAAGAATCACTTGGACAATAAATACATCCATTCATTATTCCCTTCCCCAGTGACTTAATCAAGAAAGGGTGTCGGGGATTATGGGGAGAAGGCAGGAGAATGGGGTTGAGAGGGAAAGATAGATCAGCCATGATTGAATGGCGGAGTAGACGATGGGTTGAATGGCCGAATTCTGCTCCTAGAACTTATGATCTTATGAATAAATGCACACAATACCCAACATTAACAACACACATATGTGCCGCCCTCACCCCTTTAAAAGTGCATCAGGTGAATTTTAAATAGGACCATGATGAATGGTATGGGTTACATTGACTTGCATTCATGGCTTTTCTCCTATGCTCACCAAGGTTACTTGCCGAGTGGTCCTATCCTCTCTTACATTGCTTCTTCCAGGAACTACTGTTCAAAACTCTTATCCTGAAGATTATTTCTTTCAATGTCCTTTACTCTCTTGATTTCCAGGATCTCATTCAGATCAACAATGCTAACCCTCGAATCTTGCCACACCTCTGACTACACCCTCTGCTGCACCCTACTCTCCTGACAGGCAGGGGATATTTATGTGGACCATGAATGTGGACAGGATTCGATGGTTTAGTTTAATTTCGAGATACAGCATGGAAATAGGTCAATAGACAATAGACAATAGGTGCAGGAGTAGGCCATTCGGCCCTTTGAGCCAGCACTGCCATTCAATGTGATCATGGCTGATCATTCCCAATCAGTACCCCGTTCCTGCCTTCTCCCCATATCCCCTGACTCCGCTATCCTTAAGAGCTCTATCTAGCTCTCTCTTGAATGCATTCAGAGAATTGGCCACCACTGCCTTCTGAGGCAGAGAATTCCACAGATTCACAACTCTCTGACTGAAAAAGTCCTTCAGTCTACCGATTCCACACTGACCTTCGATCACCCGTTCACACTAGTTTTGTATTATCCCACTTTCACGTCCACTAAGGGTAATTTACAGCGGCCATCCTACATGTCTGCACGTCTTTGGGATGCGTGAAGAAGCCGGAGCACCCGGAGGAAACCCACACGCTCACAGAGGGAATGTGCAAACTCCACACAGACAGCACCCGAGTTCAGGGTCGAACCTGGGTCTCTGGCGCTGTAAGGCAGCAGCTCTACCGACTGCGCCACTGTGTACTGTATACTTAGGATACAAAACTAAAAACAGAAAGTATCACTTTAATGCGGGGGCTAGATTTAGCCTTTGACTCACTTGATCCAAGAACACATGGGTTGATTACATGTCTCGCAGGCCATCAACTAGTTTTGGCAAATTATTCCAGGATTCCTAATTTGGTTGTGAATATTACAGTCAAATTTATTTTATAACAATAGTTAGCATGAGTTCAGATCGGATGATATAATTTAATCACATCCAGTCTCGTAGTTCGTAAAACAGTCGCCCAACTTTTATCGAAATTAACTAAGCAATTGAGTGAAAGTTGAAAATAAATAGCATAATGTGATGCAGTGCACACATCCGGTGCTATTTGATAACGTCTAATCTCCAGACGTCCAATTCAGCCAGCTGAAGGTGGAGATAAGGTCCCGGGTAGACTTCAGTAACATGTAATTGGCAAACGTCCAACATCAGCTCGGCTTCCAAAAGGCAGCCTGAGACAGGGAGACTGAGCAGGTAACAATGTAACAGGGCACAATCACTGCCCCTTCAAGAGAGGCACATTTTTGAATGGTGATGTGGTTTTCTGACTTTTTCCAGGGTCTTCTGAATCTTCTCATCGCCAAGTGACCAAGTGGGCAGTGGAATGGACAGCCCCTCTGTGTCCACAGACCAACCAGTTCAGCAAAATCTTTCGTTAAAAATCTAAAATGGTGCTAAACGCCAACGGAGGGTCAGGAAAACTATGATGACCACACCAGGATTGCCAAGGTGATTTACACTTTCACATATATTTTGCTCAGTATATAAATACTGTACCTCTCTAAAGAAGCCCCAGTCTGAAGAAGGGTCTCGACCCAAAACGTCACCCATTCCAGGGCCGTCTTAACGCATGGGCCTGATGGGCACTTGCCCGGGGCCCCACGAGCATAGGGGCCCCATGCTGATCTGTGTATGTTAAGTGACTTGCAATAAATAAATACTACTTTAAAAATGTAGGTTCAATAAGTGCTTTTTTCGCAACATTTTCGGTCACTAAGTGCTTCTCACAGCGATCTGTAAGTGCTTTTCGCAACAATGTAGCACCCTAAGTCCATCGCTAAGTGCTTTTCGGTAAGTGCTTTTCGCCGGCACAACAGGGGGGGGCTGGTAGGGAAAGGGGGGTGGGGGAGAGTAACGGTAGGGGCCCCAGTACACTGCTTTGCCCGGGGGCCCATAATGCTGTAAAAACGGCCCTGACCCATTCCTTCTCTTCAGAAATGCTGCCTGTCCCGCTGAGTTACTCTGGCATTTTGTGTCTGTCTTCACTGTCAATCCTTGATCTCCCATCCTCATTAGCAACTCTCAACATTCAGTTGCAATGGGATTCCACTTTCCTTTGTATTTTGGTTCCATCAATATCTAATACCACCCCGACAACTACATTCCTCTCTTGACCATACTTGAAGACTCTTCTTGTGAAGTTACATATTTAAAAGTGTAAGACAGTACAGAAGTCTTCAAAGCACTTCAACAGGACATACCGAAGGTATCACAAAATGCTGGAGTAACTCAGCAGGTCAGGCAGCATCTCAGGAGAGAAGGAATGGGTGACGTTTCTAGTCGAGTCCCTTCGTTTGACTGACATTTCGGTCCGAAACCCTTATTCAGACTAGTTTTAGCAAATTATTCCATAATTTGGTTGTGAATATTTCAGTCAGATTTATTTTATAACAATAGTTAGCATGTTCAGATTGGATGATATAATTTCATCACATCCAGTCTTGTAGTTCGTAAAGCAGTCCCAACTTTTATCGAAATTAAAACTCTCCCCTCCTGAACGTACAGCCCTCCACTCACTCTGCAACAACCCTGACAAAAAAAACTCTCTTCAACAGGACATACACTTCCAGAGCAAAAGAGAGAAGAGCAGGATGGAACGAGATCTTACATCCAAGAACATTTTGACAACAGTGGCCACCAAAACATCCTCAGAAGGCAACATTGCTGTTGGCCTGGATACTCTGCACGAGATTTCTAGGCACATTCCCCCGTACCTGACATGAAAATCTGGCCATGCATTTTACCTACCCATAGCAGCCTATTTCGCCATGATGTATTAATGCACCTGGTTGTGCATCCACCATAAACATACAGTGACGGCAACAACATTCCTAAAGTTGCAATCTCACTTGATCTCACTCTTCCAAACACCAGAAAATAAAATAAATTGATTCTCCACATGGTGTATATTGAGTGGGCACCAGGTGATTGATTGTGTACGAAGACAATTGAAGATATGGTTCAATGGCTCAATAGTTCTTTATTGTCATGTACGCGCAGCGCGGTGACATTTTCTGCACAATCCACAAATTCACAGTTGCATATTTTGGTCATGTCATTAGTGATAGGAACAGAATTAAGCCATTTGGCCCATCAGGTCTACTTTGCCATTCAATGATGGCTGATCTATCTCTCCCTCCCCGCCCCATTCTCCTGCCTTCTCCCCATAACCCCTGGCACCCGTACTAAACAAGAATTTATCTATCTCTGTCTTTAAAAATATCCATTGATTGGCCTCCACAGTCTTCTGTGGCAAAGAAATCCACAGGTTCACCACCCTCTGACTAAAGAAATTCCTCCTCATCTCGTTCCTAAAGGAACGTCCTTTAATTCTGAGGCTATGACCTCTAGTCCTGGACTCGCCCACTAGTGGAAACATCTTTTCCACATCCATTTTATCCAAGCCTTTCTCGATTCAATGAGGTCCGCCCCTCATCCTTCTTTTGGTGCAGTTACAATGAAAATGTCCAAAGCCCTAAGTCCAAAGTTGGACCACATATTGTAAGTACAGGACGACCCCCGATCCAGGTAAGCCCAGCTATGCCAAGGCTGCTGCAGCCACTGACCCGCGACTATATGGAGTTTGTACGTTCTCCTTGTGACATGTGTGGGTTTTCCCAGGGTGCTCCTGTTTCGTACCACACTCCAAAGTCATACAGGTTTGTAGGTTAATTGGCTTAGTAAAATTTCTTCATTGTCCCTGGTATGTAGGATAGTGTACGGGGATTTGGCGGGCCGCAAGGCCTGGTTCCAAGCTGTATCTCTACACTAAACTAAACTAAAAAACACTTTCATGTATCAGAGCTCAGCAGAAACAGCTCCCAATGTTGGCTCTGGGGAAAGGCTTTATGTGCTCAAAGGCTTCTTCCCAGGCATGTCAGAAACCATGTGATGGCTAGAGAGGGGTTTACTTCCACCCTTGAAGTTCTAGAGTGGGGCATCACATAACGTACAGGTATGTAGGTTAATTGACTGGGTAAATGTTTAAAAAAAATTGTCCCTAGTGGGTGTAGGATAGTGTTAATGTGCGGGGATCGCTGGGCGGCGCGGACTTGGTGGGCCGAAAAGGCCTGTTTCCGCGATGTATATATATGATATGATATGATAATAATACGCTCGCCAACTTTAAAAAGTAGCTGGATAAGCACTTGAAAAGCCATAACAAAGTAACCAGATTTAAAAGACATTTGGACAGGTATGTGGATGGGAAATGTTTGGAGGATTGTGAGACAAATGTGGGCATTTGGGACCAGCCTAGATGGGGCATCTTGCTTGACAAAGGCAAGTTGGGCTGAAGGGCCTGGTTCCTTATTGTATGACTCTACGACATCAGACGGGCACTTGAATCAAATAGATATAGAAGGACAGAGGCCAAGGGATAGAAGATGAGTTGAATACAGAAGTGGCACGGTGGCACAACGGTAGAATTGCTGCCTCACAGTGCCAGAGACCTAGGTTCGATCCTGACTACGGGTGCTATCTGTATGGGGTTTGTACGTTCTCCCCATGACCTGCGTGGGTTTTCCCCGGGATCTCCAGTTTCCCCCCACACTCCAAAGACGTACAGGTTTGTAGGTTAATTGGCTTGGTATAATTGTAAATTATCTCTAGTGTGTGTGTAGGATAGCATTAGTGTGCGGGGACCGTCTGTCGGCGCCGACTCGGTGGGCCGAAGGGCCTGTTTCCGTGCTGTATCTCTAAACTAATCTGAACTAAACTAAAATGGGTGCCCACAGGTTGGCGTGGATGTGCTTGGCTAAATGGTGTCATTCCATGCCATCTGCCTCTGGGACTCCCTCAGGCTGCAATGTCACAATCATTTTGAAGACTTTGTGCGCATTATTTGTTCCCATGGAGATTGACCAAAAATAGGGTGACAGAAATATCGAAGGTCATTTGTGGGAGAAGGGTGGAAAGGACTGGGATGGATTTCGGTTTTAAGTTGCAATCGATGTGCTGGAAAGAAATGTTTAAGTCCTTGCTCTCTACTTCATCGGTCTTCTCTCCCTCAAGACGTTGAATCCCCTCATCCAATTCACCTCCATTGTCGAGCGCACTTACCAATATTTTCTTCTTAGTTTGCACTCATGGAAGTCTCGTGCCAAGAGTAGGGGAATCGAGGACATGTTTTTTTGGGTGAGGGGGGAGGGAGAAAGGTTTAATAGGAACCTGAGGGGTCTTTTTCACGCAAAGGGTGGTGGGTGTATGGACTGAGCTGCCAGAGGAGGGTAGTTGAGGCAAGTACTAATGCAACATTTAAGAAACATTTAGACAGGTACATGGATAGACAGGTTTAGAGGGATATGGGCGAAATGAAGGCAGGCGGGACAAGTGTAGATGGGACAAGTTGGCCGGTGTGGACAAGTTGGGCCGAAGGGCCTGTTTCCACACTGTAAAACTCTATAATAATAATAATAATAATATATTTATTTTATATAGCGCCTTATCACATGCTCAAAGCGCTTTACAAATACATTTAACATAGAGACAAACAGACAAACTATCCTGACGGAAAAGCGACGAATACTCAATGCCAGCATCCTCTCACGTCAGGGTCTATGACTCCATATCAGTCAGAAAGCAGGATTGTTGACTTGGGCTCCTGTGATCTGCTCAGTATCCACCTTATGTACACCTTGTGCCTACTTTTAGAACATTTGGGTCGTTGAGCATGGACCTCCGTGATTAGTTATGGGCAAGAAATCCTGGTATCTTTGTCTATGAAAACCCAACTTCTCTCTAGTCTTGTCGGGGCAAAGAGTAGAGAATAAAAGTGCTGCAATAAAAATGCACCAGTCACCTAACTGATACATGTGAAATGATCACCTAACTGATACATGTGAAATGATCACCTATGAACATTGACTTCTCCAACTTTAGATAGTTCCTCTGTCCCTCTCTTCCCGTCCCCCTTCCCAGTTCTCCCTCTAACTTCCTGCCTCCACCTATATCCTTCCTTTGTCCCGCCCCCCTGACATCAGTCTGAAGAAGGGTCTCGACTCGAAACGTCACCCATTCCTTCTCTCCTGAGATGCTGCCTGACTGGCTGAGTTACTCCAGCATTTTGTGAATAAATACCTAACTGATACATGTGAAATGCGAGTTGGATGTCAAAGGCAACAAAGACTTTGGCTTTTACTGGGGGTTTTGCGGCTTCAGTGGTGGCGGTATTCACAGTTCCCGTTACAGGAGGTGAAACAATTCTGACCTCCTCCATGCACGTCGGATTCATGGGGAATTGCAGGGGTGTTGTCCTGGGTCAATAAACTTTGTAGGGAGGCTAAGGATTGTATTTGTGCACCGGGCAGCTGAAATCCCTAATTGCTTGTTCCTCCTTTAACTGGAGAGGAATTGCCAGAAGGACCACCTAGAAGAACCGTGTTTTTGCCCAAAGTCCCTTCAGTGTTCAAAATACTCGGTCACCTCTTTGTAATGATCTAAGGAGCCAAAAAGCACGATGCAAAACATCCCCAAAACTCTCCCTGACTTTTATTTCAATCCAGCTGTGGATTTGTTTAATAGTGTTGGAAATGGCTGCTTCCTATCTTCTGCACGCAGTGGTTTGCTTTCGGGATGGGGGACCAGTTGTATTCCTGTGGATGTAGACCAAAGTGCTGTTGAAGCTTTGGGAACGTAACACGACCGTGATTAACGTGCAATAATTGGGCCTTGGGTAGCTTCAGGTGGGAGCAAGCTTAATCACGGGCCACCCAACGTCCAGAACAGGAAGAAATTCGGCAGCCAGTTGGCACGCCTACTCCTCCTGTGGATTGTTTCTCATCATGACTCATTTTCAGCTCTAACGTGAAAATCACCCTGCAAAGCAATAAAATCTATAACAGATTTTCTGAGTGGCCGTCAAACAATGGCAAAGGGAAATTACACAAAATTTTCTGGGAAATTCTGATGGGAAAGAGTTGTGTCGATTTTACTTCACAAATGGGGAATAAAGAAATATCTGGATTTTGCAGCATGATACAGACACAAAGTGCTGGAGTAACTCGACGGGCCAGGCAGCATCACCCGAGAAAAAGGATGGGTGACGATTCGGGTCGAGACCCTTCCTCAGACACCGTAGGGCGTGGAAAGAAGAACTGTTGTGAGATGGCGGTGGATTGACTGCCGTTACCTGGTTGGATCTGAACTGGGAGGTCCAGATCCGGAGGTGGAACCCATGAGGCAAATGTGGTGGTGCAGCCGAGCGCTGAGAAAACACACGTGGCTGTGGTAGTGAGACGGGGTTAACACATGGTCATGGAGCCGGGGACCAGCAGGATTCACAGAGGGGGAGCAGTGAGAGAGAGAATCCCACAAACTTCCATCAGAGAGAGGGGGAGAACTTCATCACAGTAGGCACACCTTGAGGAGATTTCGCAGTGGAGCTGACAAAACGTGTAGGAAGAGACCGCAGAACCTGGTTTACACCGAAGATAGACACAAAGTGCTGGAGTTTAGTCAGAGGGGTGGTGAATCTGACATTTATTGACTCCGACGGCTGTGGAGGCCAAGTCAATGGACATTTTTAAGGCGGTGATTGACTGATTCTTAATTAGGAACAGTGTCATGGGGAGAAGGCAGGAAAATGGGGCTGAGAGGGAAAGATCAATCAGCCTTGGTTGAATGGTGGAGTAGACTTGATGGGCCGAATGGTCTAATCTGCCTCTCGAACTTATAATGATTTTATGTAACTCAGTGGGCTGGCAGCATCTCTAAAGAAAAAGGATGGGTGACATTTCACTTCAGAAGACTTGAGTCTGAAGAAGGGTTCTGAACCAAATGGTCACCCATCCACTGTTGTAATACGAGTCTCACTATGTTTGGGATTCCCACACACATGCATGTGTCCAGACCACTCTGCAGCGGTGCATTTCCAGCCGTGCTATGAAGTTGCAATCCGGCAGCAGCAAGCAAAGTTGTGATGATTCCCCAGCACCTGTGTTCGTAAATCTACCTGTAAAATAGCTGGTGCAGAAACATCGTTTTACTTTTAGTTCTGTTTATTATTGTCACGTGTACCGAGGTACTGTGAAAAACCTTTGTTGGCGTGCCATCCAGTCAAAGAAAGGACGATACATGATTGCAATCAAGCCGTAGTGCACAGATATCGGATAAAGGGTACAACATTTAGTGCAAGAGCATAGTTAGTGCAGGAAATGTCGCTGTTGAAATAAAGATTTAAGAGAGTGGAGTGACAGCAATGGATGATGGCAGATCCACTTCTGGGACCAGCAAGCAAAGAGTCGTCTCGCTCTGATGTCATCTTTTTTATTAATCAAAAATATTTATTCAAATATTAAAATAATATATACAATACAATAAAACCAAAACAGAACCCACCACCAGAATATTATACAAACAAATATACCAATTGAAACTATTATACAATTATATTACAATCCCCATTCAGGATACATCCAATCCCCCGCGGTGGCCAGCGGTCCCGGAAATCCTCCAGGGTGCCCGTGGACAGCGTGCAGTCCCTCTCCAACACCACCCGGGCGTGGATGTAACCCCGGAAAAGGGGTATCTGATGCCATCTTGGCTGTTTCGTGTGAACAGAGAGGAACAGCTGCATGAGATCCAGATGTTAGGATCGTGAAACATGGACTGGACTTGGAATAAGGCACCAAAACATGGCACCTCTTTCATGCGGACTCAGTAGACTATTTCTGTATAATTGCTAATCAGGGATGGTGTGGCAATACTCCACTGGACTGTTTGTAAGAAAACAATGTCACTGTGCGTTTTCACGTCACACACGTGACAATAAAGCATCATTGCGAAAAGGTCATTTAGTTGAGTTTAGTTTAGTTTAAAGATACAGCGTGGGAACAGGCCCTTCAGCCCACCGAGTCCCTGCTGACCAGCGATCCCCATACACTAAACATTATGCTACACACTAGGGACAATTTACAATCATTACAGAAGTCAGTTAACCTGCAAACCTGTATGACGTTTGGAGTGTGGGAGGAAACATTAGGCAGGAAATGGTTTTGGGTAGACTGATGGGACTGAAGGCTGATAAATCCCCAGGGCCTGATGGTCTGCATCCCAGGGTACTTAAGGAGGTGGCTCTAGAAATAGTGGAAGCATTGGAGATCATTTTTCAATGTTCTATGGATTCAGGATCAGTTCCTGTGGATTGGAGGATAGCAAATGTTATCCCACTTTTTAAGAAAGGAGGGAGAGAGAAAACGGGTAATTATAGACCAGTTAGTCTGACATCAGTGGTGGGGAAGATGCTGGAGTCAATTATAAAAGACGAAATTGCTGAGCATTTGGATAGCGGTAACAGGATCATTCCGAGTCAGCATGGATTTACGAAGGGGAAATCATGCTTGACAAATCTACTGGAATTTTTTGAGGATGTAACTACGAAAATTGACAGGGGAGAGTCAGTGGATGTGGTGTACCTCGACTTTCAGAAAGCCTTCGACAAGGTCCCACATAGGAGATTAGTGGGCAAAATTAGAGCACATGGTATTGGGGGTAGGGTACTGACATGGATAGAAAATTGGTTGACAGACAGAAAGCAAAGAGTGGGGATAAATGGGTCCCTTTCGGAATGGCAGGCAGTGACCAGTGGGGTACCGCAAGGTTCGGTTGTGGGACCCCAGCTATTTACGATATACATTAATGACTTAGATGAAGGGATTAAAAGTACCATTAGCAAATTTGCAGATGATACTAAGCTGGGGGGTAGTGTGAATTGTGAGGAAGATGCAATAAAGCTGCAGGGTGACTTGGACAGGTTGTGTGAGTGGGCGGATACATGGCAGATGCAGTTTAATGTAGATAAGTGTGAGGTTATTCACTTTGGAAGTAAGAATAGAAAGGCAGATTATTATCTGAATGGGGTCAAGTTAGGAAGAGGGGATGTTCAACGAGATCTGGGTGTCCTAGTGCATCAGTCACTGAAAGGAAGCATGCAGGTACAGCAGGCAGTGAAGAAAGCCAATGGAATGTTGGCCTTCATAACAAGAGGAGTTGAGTATAGGAGCAAAGAGGTCCTTCTACAGTTGTACCGGGCCCTAGTGAGACCGCACCTGGAGTACTGTGTGCAGTTTTGGTCTCCAAATTCGTGGAAGGATATTCTTGCTATTGAGGGCATGCAGCGTAGGTTCACTAGGTTAATTCCTGGAATGGCGGGACTGTCGTATGTTGAAAGGCTGGAGCAATTAGGCTTGTATACACTGGAATTTAGAAGGATGAGGGGGGATCTTATTGAAACATATAAGATAATTAAGGGATTGGACACATTAGAGGCAGGAAACATGTTCCGAATGTTGGGGGAGTTCAGAACAAGGGGCCACAGTTTAAGAATAAGGGGTAGGCCATTTAGAACGGAGATGAGGAAGAACTTTTACAGTCAGAGAGTGGTGAAGGTGTGGAATTCTCTGCCTCAGAAGGCAGTGGAGGCCAGTTCGTTGGATGCTTTCAAGAGAGAGCTGGATAGAGCTCTTAAGGATAGCGGAGTGAGGGGGTATGGGGAGAAGGCAGGAACGGGGTACTGATTGAGAATGATCAGCCATGATCGCATTGAATGGCAGTGCTGGCTCGAAGGGCTGAATGGCCTACTCCTGCACCTATTGTCTATTGTTTATTGTCTATTGAAACCGGAGATCTCGGGGCAAGCCCATCCGGTCACGGGTAGAACGTACAAACTCCGTACAAACAAAACCCGTAGTCAAGATCGAACCCGGGTCTCTGGCATTGTAATGCAGCAACTCTACCACTGTGCATTTAAAGATAATTTGCATTCTTTGAATTAATGCAATTGTATTAAATACTAGACCAAGTGGACCCGTTGGGCCCAAACCTCTCCTACATTGGTGCAGCATCCCGTCCTCCCCCCCTCCCCTCCCCCCTCCTCCCTCCCTCTTACCCTCGCCCCCCTTTCCCCCCCACTCCATCCCCCTCATCCTCCCTCCCCCCTCCCTCCCTAGGAGATAGATTTAAACTTTAAAATGTGAATAACTTTTAAAATATAACACCGATTTCAATGAAACTTCTTCCATTAGCACCAAAGGGATGACGGTGAGTAAGGTGGGCCTAAAATTGTCGCGCTATCGTGAACCGTTTTGGTAGTAGTTCAGGAACAAACAAACAAACGAACGAGAGTTTTAGTATATAGATATTGATGGGTTTTGAGTGTGCTTTAGAAATGTTAGAGTTTTTAAATTATCCTTTTTAATTTCCAAATTGTTTATTTTTTAGTCATTGTTGAATGTTTCTGGATGTCTCTGAAGCCTAAGGAAATGGCATTGACAGGTGCCAAGGGTTTTGGTGTTTTACAGCAAGTGTTCGTTTCAAGATAAGTCAGGAGACTGCCTTATTTATATCATTAGACAGTCAGAGAGTGGTGAAGGTGTGGAATTCTCTGCCTCAGAAGGCAGTGGAGGCCAGTTCGTTGGATGCTTTCAAGAGAGAGCTGGATAGAGCTCTTAAGGATAGCGGAGTGAGGGGGTATGGGGAGAAGGCAGGAACTGATTGAGAGTGATCAGCCATGATCGCATTGAATGGCGGTGCTGGCTCGAAGGGCTGAATGGCCTACTCCTGCACCTATTGTCTATTGTCTATTGACTCCTTTCCAACAGTTTGCAGTAAAGTTTTGGACACTTTCATTCAGTGATTTCAAACTCTTGGTCATGAATTGGGTAAATGTGTTGCTCGTTTGTAGATCCGTGGTGATGATAAATAGTTTTGAGCATGAGCTCAGCAATTCAATATTAATAAATTCTGGCAATGGAAGATCTGTAAAGTAGATCAAGACTTCAATGGTTCAATTGTGCTTTTATTGTCACATGAGTTATCGCACACTAAAATTATTTACTTACATACAGTCCAGTACATTATTCCCATACCTAACTACATCCTCCATTACCAAGTATACAGTACAGAAATAGTCTACTGAGTCCACATTCAAGAGGCGCCATTTTTTGGCGTCATTTTCAATGTCCAGTCCACGCTCTAGTTCTTATGAGCGGCGCTCGATCGAGGCGAGCCCCAGACTGCTGTAGGGCCTCCAGCCATTGGCTTCCTTGGACGTGACATCCCTTTCCTTGCCCCGGGATGACCTCCCGCAGCCGACCGTGAGGGCCCAGTAAGCCAGACCACGGTTCCCTCTCCCACCGGCCTAGCTCCTCGCCCATCGCATCCGTCGTCGTCCAATGATATTGTAAAGGATAGAACCCCTATATTGCATGCAAAGAGGCAGTAGTGGGTCCGGTTGTGTGCTTGAAGTTGCATTGAACTTGCAAATTCAATAGACAGAAGACAATAGGCAATAGGTGCAGGAGTAGGCCATTCGCCACTTCGAGCCAGCACTGCCATTCAATATGATTGTGGCTGATCATTCACAATCAGTACTCCGTTCATGCCTTCTCCCCACACCCCCTGGCTCCACTGTAATTAAGAGCTCTATCTAGCTCTCTCTTGAAAGCATCCAGAGAATTGGCCTCCACTGCCTTCTGAGGCAGAGAATCACACAGATTTACAACTCTCTGAGTGAAAAAGTTTTTCCTCATCTCCATTCTAAATGGCCTACCCCTTATTCCTAAACTGTGGCCCCTGGTTCTGGAATCCCCCAACATTGGGAACATGTTTCGTGCTTCTAGCTTGTCCAATCGCTTAATAATCTTATATGTTTCGATAAGATCCCCTCTCATCCTTCTTAATTCCAGTGTATACAAGCCTAGTCGCTCCAGTCTTTCAAATTTAAAAGGACAAGAAGATGGTTCAGGAGTGCCGAGGCCACAGATGGCAGATTCCATCACTTTATAGTGTGGTCTTCTATTGGAAAGGCCTCTTGCATATGGCTCTGCACACTCTCCGCAGACTGCAAAATGGCCAACTGTTCTTTTCATGGCCAACTGTTCTTTTGGAAAACATAATGTAAGAATGTTTCATTATCCTTTTCTTCCAGGTATCCTTTTCTTTTGTCATTGAGCTTTCATATTATTTTGAAGATAACCAGAATGGTGGAAGATTTTGAAACAAAGAACTGCGGGTGCCAGTTTATGCCAAAGATAGACATAAAGCACTGTAGTATCTCAGTGGGTCAGGACCTGCTGAGTTACTGCAGCAATTTGTGTCTATCTATGGTAGATAGTTTGCCATCTATCCACCCTTTCCTCTCTTTTGTACATTTGGCATATTTGGCTTTTGGACAACGGATATTTGTCTGCGCAATAGACATTCTGCAAGATTTATTAAAAATAAATTCATTCTATTCAGCCGAGCTGCACTACTGATGTAGATTTAATGTGCTTTCCTACTGAATTTTCCTCCAGTGCATCATTAACCTCGATGTTGGTTGTGTATGTGTTCCGCGATGACGTTCCACATAGTTGAATGATGGATGCCACTTAACAACTGATGATCCACAGAGGGCACCGCAAGCTCTCCGTGTATGAACTGCTCATCTTGATGGACCCTCGTGAGTGGTGGCAATGGCTATTGTTGCCGTCGTCGTTAAGGGCATGTGTTCCCAAAAATATTGCCAACGATAACTAGCGACGCACAACTGGTGATAGTTTGAAACAGAACGCTGGTCTTCCGTTGATGAAATGAAGGTGCTGCTTCGTTCCCAGTAGTCATGGACTTTATTTATAAGTGCCAACTGATTTTCTCTTGTGTTGATCCATGAAAGCCATGTGTATGCGAGCACGGAACAGGGTACAATCTGCATTGGTATGGTTGCCTCAGGCAATGGCTCTCTTGGCATTGAGGCTGGTTATGACTGTATATTCAAGTTTGGATTCTGCAGAATTCATGGCGACAGCTGGAACATTCGTGAGTAATAAAAGCCTTTCTGTCGCTTGCATAACTAATACTTTCTTTGCAGATAATTTACAGATTGCAACGCAAAAAGCCAATGCTCTAATGCATCATTTATGCGAGAGATGGCAGTAGGCATTTGGTTGTTGTATATCTGCACTGAGAATAACTAGAGCACTTAACAGTATTATGTGTAAGGAGCCAAGTAATCTCTGGTCAGAATCTGGATGCTGTCCCAGTACTCATTTGAAAACTTTCCCAGTAAGCTTTGTTTTCTGAGAGAAGTTGGTTGAGGTGCCTGTGATCCTTAAGTCTCTGCTCTTGCCAATGGACATTTCATCAGCTATTCACGGCACCTCTTCACTGATACTCACTGTTTTACTCAGCTTTCTTGTTCCTGCCAGTATCGAAGCCTCCAGCACTGGCTACCTGTCACGGTGCCTGCTTTAACTAGGATGACTACCATATCATTTGTACGAGAGATGCCACATTATGAACACACAATTCTCCCGGTTGCCAAACGTTTTAACTCCCTTTCTCATTCCCATACTAACTTTTCCGTCCTGGCCTCCTCCAGTGTCAGAGTGAGGCCACACGCAAACTGGAGGAACAGCACCTCATATTTTGCTTGGGCAGCTCACAATCCAGCGGCATGAATATTGATTTCTCTAATTCAAGTAACCCTTGCATGCCCTCTCTCTCCGCCTTCCCCCACCGTAGTCCATCTGGTTTCATTGTCCGTATACCTTCGTTATCACCTCTTCCACAGCCAACAATGGACCATTGTGGGCTACACCTTTCCTTAGTCATCGGTGCCTGCTCTGATTGGTTCTGTACCTTTTCATACCTCTAGATTCCCTCTCCCCTGACTCTCAGTCTAAAGAAGGGTCACGACCTGAAACATCACCTATTCCCTTTTCTCTGGAGATGCTACCTGACTCACCGAGTTACTCCAGCATTTTTTGTCTATCTTCAGTGTGAACCACCATCTGCAGTTCCTTCCTGCAACATAAACCACCTGCCCATTTGAGCTTTGCAATGCCATTAAAAACAACATGAAGTGGTTTACAGCAAGCAGCGTTTACGGCCACAAAGGTTTAGTGTATTGTATACATTATCAATATGATGATGACTCTGCCCTCTTTTCTCGTCCCTCTGGTAGCAGACATTCTGAAGCTCTCTAACATGAAATAATAAGTTATGATTTCTTCTGAATTAATTAACTTTGTTGGGTATGGGGGTTCAAAAATTGTGACCTCCCATTATGCAGTGGATCTGTCTATAAAACAAATAACGTAGTGGCATTTAAAAATATTCTGAAATGGTTAACAGATCGCTTTTTGCCATATATTTTCACACCTAATTTAGATAATCCTACTATTTTCATGTCCAATATCTAGCTTGGTATACCCTTCTCAACATGACATTGCACATGTCAGATACAAACACAATGTTAAGGACACAAAGGACTGGAGTAACTCAGGATAGGACAGTTTTGGAGGAATATGGACCAAACGCAGGCAAGCGGGACTAGTGCAGCTGGGACATGTTGGCCAGTGTGGGCAAGTTGGGCCAAAGGGCCTGTTTCCACACTGTATCACTCTGTGACTCGATGACTCTATGGTCATGCAGCATCTCTGGAGAACATGGATAGGTGACGTTTCAGGGGGTCAGGACTATTCTTCAGACTTTTCTTTAGTCTGAAGGAGGGCCCCAACTCGAAACGTCACTTATCCATGTTCTCCAGGGAAGCTGCCTGACCCACTGAGTTACTCCAGCACTTTGTGTCCTTTTGTGTAAACCAGCATCTGCAGTTTATTTTTTCTACGAACAAAATGTTTTCTTTATGTCCCTGTCTCTACTTTATCCGTGTGCCTTCTTTGTTGCCATTTTACGAAGTCACATAAACCCTTGCCTCTGCAGCCTAATGTTTTCATCTTCACTCAGAGTTCAGATTTGTTCTGAGCCTTGAGTTCCCCTCTCCCCCATCTCAGTGGGTAGAAGACTTGCGACCTGAAACGTCACCCATTCCTTTTCTCCAGAGATGCCGCCTGACCCGTTGAGTTACCCCAGCACTTTGTGTCTATCTTTGGTTGACAATCTGAATTGAACATCAGGGACATGCCATCAGGAGGCTGCCGATTGTGGTGAAGATGAACACTTGGCCAATTCTTGGCCCTGCCTGTTATGCTCCCTTTGTGAGCC
Organism: Rhinoraja longicauda; assembly: GCF_053455715.1. NCBI lineage: Eukaryota > Metazoa > Chordata > Chondrichthyes > Rajiformes > Arhynchobatidae > Rhinoraja > Rhinoraja longicauda. The sequence goes on from NC_135958.1 coordinate 68,967,880, forward strand.
CGGGGTCATTTCTCCTCACCAGATGTGAGCGCATTATTTTACTAACCCATTTTCGGAACCTAGTTGGTAAATCAAACGTTTCCTTCTGTCGTCTGAGCAATTTCTCCAATAATTTCACACTTCAGGATTAAAGTGGTTTCTGCCTCATTAGCTGATCAAGAAGTGTTAAAGAACCCTTGCTGCAGGTGTGCTGTGAATAGCTGGCACTGTTGTGTTATCATTGGTGAAATTGCGCTATTTTCCAGAGTAAAAAACTTGTTTCAAAGCTGCACATTCCTGCTACTTTGTTAAATGTTAGTTGATAAAACCCATTGTTCATTTGCTGCATTTGAATACACAGCAAACTGATTAAGAGTCTCACCCTCTGTCAGCCTTAAGGGTCCTAAAGTAAAATGAATTTTAAAGCCGTATCCTACAAGACCCAAAACTCATAACTTCACATAAATTGGCAATCTGGCTCAGAAAACCCACAAGAATTGTGAGCTTGGACATCAGTGAAAGTTCGTATGGATAATTTATATATTTGCAGCTTACTATGCAAAGCTCAAATCTGCATACATGAGTTGTGCAAAGGCCAATTAGTAATTATTTTCTTAGCATGAGTCATAATAGAGGATCCTTTAGAGTCACATTGCTTCTGGGATGATTATTTGATAACAGAAGATTGGAACGGAATTGCTTCTCTGTGTCAGACTTGGCAATCAGAGCTAAGTGGGTCTGCAGAAGCTCACAAACCTGTTAATGATCAACCAACTAGTCGGTTTATTGCTATGATCTAAGAAATAAACTGTCACTGCGAACTAGAATTCTTCCCACTCCTCTGGATAATAAACTGTATATGATGCTTTGTTTTGGAGAATGCTTGAAAGAGTGCAGTCTATATTAAGGATTGGTCCTTTCAATCGGCGTCACAGTTCAACAAGGCACCATATATCTAGGACAAAGATAGGCACAAAATGCTGGAGTAACTCAGCGGGATTGGCAGCATCTCTGGAGAGAAGGACTGGGTGACTTTTCGGGTCGAGACCCTTCTTCAGACCATTTTTGCTGAAATCCTGGTATATTGGAAGCCTTCAAATGAGAGTTGGATTAAAAGATTCAGAAAGTACTCTTTCGAATCTGTGTGGATTTGATGAGAATGCACCTGGACTACAATGGAACATAGAACATAGAAAGGTACAACACAGGAACAGGTACTTCACCCCAGAATGGCAGTGCCGAACGTGATATCAAGATAAATTTATCTCATCTGCCTGCACATGCTTCATACCCTTCCATTCCCTGCAAAGCCAGGTGCCTATTAAAAAGCCTCTTAAATGCCACTGTTTAATCTGTTTGCACCATCGCTCTTGGGAGCACATTTCAGGCACTCTTCCCTCTCTGTGTAAAAAAATCTTGCCCCGTACACCACCTTTAAACTTTGCCCCTCTCGCCTTAGAGCAATGCCCCCTAGCCATGGACATTTCCACTCTGGGAAAAATGTTCCGACTGTCTACCCATTGCTGCCTCTCACCATTTTATATACTTCTATCAAGTCTCCCCTCATCTTCCGGTGTTACAGAGAAAGCAATCCATTGGCGGCACAAAACAATACTTTGTGTACTATTGTAATATTGGTCTTGGAACCGTGAGAAGTCTGTATTTGCCCTGGAAATGGTGTATACAGATTGCTGGAATGTGGAAGTTTCATACGGGGAGAATTTGAGTAGCACTATTAATCAATAGAGCATAACATGGGATAATTTCATTGAAACAGATAACATTCCGTGAAGGTTGCTGCTGGAAAATTGTTTTCTCTGGTTGGACAGTCTGGAAATAGGTTCACAAAGTTGATTCCTGCACCACTAAGTCGATTCACCAAAGTGAACAGTAAGCCCTGGGGAGAGGTCAGGAGCAGAAGGAAATAGGACTCTCAGGACATAATTCCCTGAAAGTAGCATCGCAGGTTGATAGGGTGGTAAAGAAGTCTTCTGGCACACTGGCCTTCATCAGTCGGTGAACTGAGTACTGAAGTTGGAACATTATGTTATAGTTGTACAAGAGATTGGTGGGACCGCACATGGAGTGTAGTGTTCAGCTGTGGTCACACTGCAATAGGAACGATGCCATTAAGTTGGAAAGAGTGCAGAGAAGGTTTACAAGGATGTTGCTAGAACTCAAGACCCTGAGCTATAGGGAGAGCTTGGGCAGGAGAGAGCTTTATTCCTTGGAGCACAGTAGGGTGTGGAGTGATCTTATAGAGATGTATAAAATCATGAGTGGAATAAATAGGATGAACGCACTTGGTCTTTTTCACATGGTTCGGGAATCAAGAACGAGAGGGCATACGTTTAGGGTGAGAGGGCAAAGATTAAATTGAAGCCCAAGGGGCAACTTTTTTCACACAGAGGGTGGTGGGTGGATGGAACGAGCTGCCAGATGACCTGGTTGAGGCAAGTACGATAACAACATTTAAGAAAGGTACATGGATCGGAACGGTTTGGAGGGATACTGGTCAAACGCGGGAAAATGGGACTCGGGTTGATGGTGCATCTTGGTCAGCATGGACAAGATACACTGAAGGGCCTGTTTCTGTGTTGAATGACTGCATTAATCTATGAAAGGGTTTCGTACGAGCAAAATGTAGAAGCAAGGAATTGCAGATGCTGGTTTATTAAACTTGAACCTATACTAATTGGTGTTTAAAAGAATGAGAGGTAATCATATTGAAATGCCAAGGTTTTTTTAAGTGGAATTAATAATATAGAATCTTATCAATCTTGAGAGGTTCATTCTTCTTGTAAGGCAAACTGGAAATACGATGCATTGTTTTGGAATAAGATAGAGATGAGGAGCAAATTCCCCTCTTTAGTATTTGTCAATTGTTGGAATCCACCCTGGAGAGATGTGAAGCATTGAATACAAGTAGAAAGCATGCTATCCAGATGCATTGTGGCTTGCTTTGGCAACTGCTCTGCCCAAAATTGTAGGAAATTGCTGAGAGCTGTGGAAACAGCCCAGTACATTATACAAACCAGTCTCCTCCCTCCCCATCCCATTGTCTGTCTACATAGAAACATAGAAACATAGAAAATATGTGCAGGAGTAGGTCATTCGGCCCTTCGAGCCTGCACCGCCATTCAATATGATCATGGCTGATCATCCAGCTCAGTAACCTGTACCTGCCTTCTCTCCATACCCCCTGATCCCTTTAGCAAAAAGGGCCAAATCTAACTCCCTCTTAAATATAGCCAATGAACTGGCCTCAACTACCTTCTGTGGCAGAGAATTCCACAGACTCACCACTCTCTGTGTGAAGAAATGTTTTCTCATCTCGGTCCTAAAAGACTTCCCCCTTATCCTTAAGCTGTGACCCCTGGTTCTGGACTCCCCCAACATCGGGAACAATCTTCCCGCATCTAGCCTCTCCAACCCCTTAAGAATTTTATATGTTTCTATAAGATCCCCCCTCAGTCTTCTAAATTCCAGCGAGTACAAGCCTAGTCTATCCAGTCTTTCTTCATATGAAAGTCCTGCCATCCCAGGGATCAATCTAGTGAACCTTCTCTGTACTCCCTCTAAGGCAAGAACGTCTTTCCTCAGATTAGGAGACCAAAACTGCACACAATACTCCAGGTGCGGTCTCACCAAGGCCCTGTACAACTGCAGTAGAACCTCCCTGCTCCTAAACTCAAATCCTCTTGCTATGAATGCCAACATACCATTCGCTTTCTTCACTGCCTGCTGCACCTGCACGCTTGCTTTCAATGACTGGTACACCATGACACCCAGGTCACGTTGCATCTCCCCTTCTCCTAATCGTTCACCATTCAGGTAATACTCTGCTTTCCTGTTCTTGCCGCACCACGCTGTCTTGGGAAAGTGGACAGCATCAACAAGGACCACTCACACTTTGGTCATTCCTTAACCTCCCTTCTCCCGTCGGGCAGACAATAAAAAGCTTGTTTGCACAGTACCCCCCAGATCCAAGAATAGCTTTTTTTTCTCTGGCTGTTATTAAGACGATTGAATGGATATCTCATAAGATAGGTATATAGTCCCGATCTTTGTAGGAAGGAACTGCAGAGGCTGGTTTAAACTGAAGATAGACATAAAAAGCTGGAGTAACTCAACGGGTCAGACAGCATCTCTGAAGAAAAGGAATAGGTGACGTAAATTGTCCCTCGTGTGTAGGATAGTGCTAGTGTATGGGATGATCGCTGGTGTGTGCAGACTCGGTGGGTCAAAAGGCCTGTTACCACACAGTATCTCTAAAGTCCAAAGTCTAAAGTAAAGTCTAATACTTTGTATAAATTAAATTATATATATACATAATATATATATATTATAATATATATTAATATATATAAGTGTGTTATATATATATTAAGTTCATTAATATGCCTTCACTACTTAGTGTAGAGTATGGATAAAGAATATGGATAATTTGTTTTCAATTGAACTGCCTAAGTTAGCAATGTTACCATTGCCTTTGCTTAACAGTGTTAGCAGTGGCAGAAAAAGTGAGTTTGACACTGCTTTTACAATTAATATATATTAATAGAGATTTGGCTTCATAAACAGAATTGATGCTGTACAAAACAAAAAGCATGGATGTATCCGAGAAGCAAGCAAAGTATCCCTTTTTTCCCCATTTGATTCCCCACTGAGCAGGGATTGTATAAGCCTCTTGTTCCAGGCTTCTGCTAATGGGCTGCCTTCAATGATTTAAAAGCATTGCCCTCCGCTGTCAGAGATTAATTATTTCTAGCCCTAATCAAAGTTGTTGAAAGCCTTGTTTCCTTTGCAAAATGGAGGGTGCCATAATTGCTATTTTCAAATAAAAGCTCTTAAGGATAGCGTAGTCAGGGGGTATGGGGAGAAGGCAGGAACGGGGTACTGATTGAGAATGATGAGCCATGATCACATTGAATGGCGGTGCTGGCTCGAAGGGCCAAATGGCCTCCTCCTGCACCCCTATTGTCTATTGTCTATTGTCTAATACACTGATATATCTAGTTCTTCAGATATAAAAAGGTGTAAAAAGAGCAAGGTAGTTCTCCTGTTCTGTTCAACAATCTCTCTTGCCAGCATCACCCAAAATGGATGAACTGGTCATCGACACAAAATGCTGGAGTACCTCAACGGGTCAGGCAGCATCTCTGGAGAAAAGGAAGAGGCGACATTTCGTGTCAAGACCCTTCTTCAGACTCAGGGGAGAGGGAAACTAGAGCTATGAAAAGGTACAAAGAAAAAATGAATGAGAGGTGTGAAAAGAACATAACAAAGCCAGCCAGATGATCAAGGAAAGGTGGAGCCCACAATGATCTATTGTTGGCTGAGGAGGTGACTACCAGTGGATACAAACAGTGCAACTAAGCAGGACGACGAGGGTCTGTTTGCGGTGCGGAAACCTGTCACCGTATTTCTCTAAATCTCAAATTAAATCACGAGCTGCTAAGTGTTTTTGGGTATAGTCAGGGCCTTGAAGATATGACGTCATTCAATGAGCAAAACGCAAAGTGCTGGAGTAACTCAGCAGGTCAGGCAGCATCCGTGGAGGGAAAGGATGGGCAATGTTTCGGTTTGGGACCCTTCTTTAGGCTTAAAAAGGGTCTCATATCAAATCGCTGCCTATCCATTCCCTCCACAGACTCCAGCATCTGCAGCTCCTTGTGATATATTTAATAGTCACCAATAGAAGGTGATCAAAAGTAGTCCAGAATAACTGGAGCATTTAATATCCTTTTTATTTTTCTTCGTGTGGGAAATGTTGGGCTCTGCCTTGTCATATTTCTCATTAGGTGATTGTCACAGAAAAACCTATGAGATCCCACTTATGAAATTGAAACTAACCATCTGTGCTGTAGGATGTGCTGAAATATAGTCACCCAAAAGGATCCTCCTTCTTAATTACTCCACAGAATATTGAAAAAAGAATGCCTCTTGCTTTATTTTCAAACACGTCAAGCATATTTAACTACTCGGCAAAACAGTCGCAGAATATTTTAGATGGTCCTTCTTGTGTAAGGCCAACAGAGTGACCAAAATAAGCATTTTGTACAACTATGCATTGTCTACCATAGACCACATCTACCACTCGCAGAAATCCACTGTCAATACAAACTGTTACTGAAAAAAAAATCCTGTAGGAAGGAACAGCAGATGCTGGTTTACACCATAGACACAAAATGCTGGAGTAACTCGGCGGGACAGGCGGGATCTCTGGATAGAAGGAATGGGTGACTTTTCGGGTTGAGACCCTTCTTCAGACTGGCCAGACTCCAGTCTGAAGAAGTGTCTCGACCCGAAAAGTCACCCATTCCTTCTATCCAGAGATGCTGCCTGTCCCGCTGAGTTACTCAGGCATTTTGTGTCTATCTGTAAAAAAAATCCTATTGCATTTAATTTGTGCTTAGAGTAGAAAGCCTTCTGGAAACGCTTTTCCAGTACCGTGTTATTCAAATCTTACCCAAAATGTCTGTACTGCCATCTCACATAACAACTGCCAATATATTCCTCTCATTGCTTTGACGCGGTCTCAGTTTGATATATACTGCGTAAGATGCATCTTGGCAACGCTGTGTAAATACCCCATGCAAAATTAAGACCCGTTGTGTAAACAAAGTGCATTGCCAACATCAGTACAGCTTATAACTGTTTGGGTCCATATGGCTGCTGTCCCCAAATAGTCTCCCTGCAAGAACCATACCATATCCAAACTATGTTGCTGCAGGACATTCACTGTGCTGATAGCCAGCTATTTGGACTGAGGCACTGATGCGGATGCCTATGACAGCCAGCAATGGTGTTCAATAAATACAACTGTTTTATGCAGTATTTAAAAAATACAAATGACACACTCCGGGGCATTAACATCTCGTATGACATGTCCTAGACCCAGCACAGAAATGGTGATCACGTAGAAATCATGTCAGTGTCTCTACTTTCTTATAAGTTTAAAGTGATTTGGTATGTCTCCAAATACTCTCACGTACCTCTACAGATGCATTGTAGGAAGTATCCTAACAGCATCATGGCCTGGTTCGGCAACTTCAATGCACAGGAATGCAAGAGGCTGCAAGGCAAGGTGGACTCGGTCCAGTCCACCACAGGCACAGCCTTCTCCACCACTGGAAACATCTATAGGAGGCGATGCCTCAAGGTGGGATCTGCCATCAATGATCCTCACTATCTGGGCCATACCCTCTTGTCGGGGGGCTGGGGGTGGGGAAGCAATGGAGAATGAGGGGGAGACCAGGCTGAGGTTGAGGAGGGTCACTGAGAGCGAAGAGGGACCCAGTGTGTGTATGGGGGGGGGGGGGGGGCTGTAAACGAAGGGGAACCCAGCGGGTGGGGGAGGAGGCCTGCTGCCACCTGCCACCTGCGCCAGCAGACAGTAGATAGGACGGTGAACTTTTGTAACTGTGTTTGCACCAGACACACGTGGCGATACGTCTGTACTGCCTAGGTGATACTGTTGTACGATTTAACCAGGACATATGCAAAACAAAGCATTTCACTGAACCTACGTACATGTGGCAATAAAGTATCATTGAATCATTACATTAAATTTCTGCTACCACCAGGCAGGAGGTACAAGTGCCTGAAGTCCCACACTGCCAGGTTCAGGAACAGCAGCTTTCCTACAACCATCAGACTCTTGATCCGTCCTGCATAATCCTAATGTGTAGGAGGGAACTGCAGATGCTGGTTTACACTGAAGATAAGACACAAAATACTGGAGTAACTCAGCAGGACAGGCAGCATCTCTGGATAAAAGGAATGGGTGACATTTCAGGTCGAGACCCTTCTTCAGACTGTGATAATCCTAACACTTCTTGCACTGTTAGGTTCGTGTTTTTGCACGAATGTACTTTTTTCTTTGCATAGCCCTTTTCTTATTACGTCTTGTAGAATTTGTCATTTCAGTACAATGTGTGTAGAATTTATGTTTCTGGGTGTGGTTGGAGTCTGCGATGTTGCTATAAGCAAGATTTTCATTGTACTTATACCTCACCATACTTGGTCACATAATGGTGAACTCGACTTGACCCGACATGAAACAAAATTTGACACCAAGTCAAATAATAGTTCAGTTCAGTTTAGTTATATAACGTGGAAACAGGCCCTTTGCCCCACCAAGTTCACGCCGACCAGCAATCTCCGCAGACTTACACCATCCTACACACACTAGGGAACAATTTATAATTATACCAAGCCAATTACCCTACAAACCTGTATGTCTTTGGAATGTGGGAGGAAGTCAGGGCTTCTGGAGAAAACCCACACAGGTCACGGGGAGAATGTACATACTCCTTCAAGACAGCACCCGTAGTCAGGATTGAACCCAGGTCTCTGGCACTGTAAGGCAGCAACTCTACCGCTACGCCACTGTGCTGCCCCTGCTATGTTAAGGAAAGTGACCAAAAGCTTAGTCAATGACGGTGTTATTGAGCCCTTCAAAGGAGGAAAGAGATAAGAGAACTAGAGAGAATTAGGAAAGGAATTCCAGAGTTTAATGCCTTGGAAGATTAAGATCGGGCATTCAGCACCTAAATTCAGAGAAGATCAACATACTAGAATTGGAGGATTGCATGAGGAAGAGTTCTTGAGGCAGTTACAGAGTTTGGAAGAAGAAAGACCATTGAGGGATTTAAAAGCAAGGGTGAGAATTTAGAAAGCGAGGTAATGTTTAATCAGAAGTCAAATTTAGATAAGCAACTAATGTGGGTGAATCAAAATTAGTACGACTTAGGAGTCTGGTGGCAGATTTTTGTTTGTCCTCTAGTTTACGGACCATGAAACTGTGGTGGCTGGCCAGGGGGGCATTGGACTAGTTCAGTCTAGAAGTAACAAAGACATGAATGAGAACTTCAACATCTATTGAACAGATGAAGGCTGTGACTGTAAAGGAGTACATATGACAATATATCACCATGAAGCAGAAGGCAAGGGACGTGCTGTTGTGAAGGCTGGCTTGGTGCGACAAGGGAGAAACTCAATGATAACTTGCCGATTCTAATAGTTTTCATTTCATGCAGATATAGTGATCTTTGGCTATGATTAACTGTAAAATTAGCACTGTGTCAAGTAGAAGCTAACCAAAAAAGCTGCTTTTGCTGTCTATTTTGTTCCAATGATATAACATGGTAGAGTAAAATGCTGGAGTAAATCAGCGGGACTGGCAGCATCGCAGGGTCGAAGGAATGGGTGATGTTTCGGGTTGAGACCCTTCTTCAGACTGAGGGGGAGGCACAGAGATATGGAAGGGGAAGGTGTGAAAACGAGACATCAAAGGGGGTGTCATAAATCTCTCTGCACCCTTCCCTACTTGATATCTTTCCTATAACATGGAGCCAAAAACTGAACACAGTACTCTAAATGTGGCCTTCCAACATCTTATATAACTGCATCAAGACCCTCCAACTGCAATGTGTAGGAAGAAACTGCAGATTCTGGTTTACACCGCAGATAGACACAAAATGCTGGAGTAACTCAGCGGGCTAGGCAGCATCTCTGGAGAGAAAGAATGGGCGATGTTTCTTCAGCTGCTATTCTCAATTCTTCAACTGATTGAGGTCAAAGTGCAAGAAGCCTATTATTCTAAATCCAAGAGTTGTCGCATAGTAAATCCAGCAATGTAAAGTAGTACCATGAATTTTTTTTCTCCAGTTACTATTCCTATTCAATCAAATGGTTAATGAAGAAACTGTAATATGTAGGACATTAAATTGACAGCTTAAGACTGCACATACATAATCAGAGTTTTAAAAGTTCCGGGGTCATTTGTTTTCCTTGCTATGACAAAATGATAGTTTAATGACTCAGGAAGTATTAAATAATCAGAGTTTTTTTAATGTGATTTTAATTTGTGTGTGATACTTAACTAAAGTTGGAGATGGTACTGTACGTCTCTTTTTGTGAGTTAGTAATGAATTGGAATATTATACAATCGAATATAAAGGATGAGCAAAAGGAAAATATTATTCCAGAATGGGTGGGCAGATTCGACATGAAAGGATGAATATTGAATTCATTTGTTTCCTATTGAAATAGTCATGTGTGGAATCAATATGTTTGCACATAAAAATAAACCATGTTTATGGTTGACTATGAAAATTATATGATGCATTTAAAGGATAACTTCAAGAAGAAGCTAATAAAAGCCTTATCCCGGTGTATTTCTGGAAAAGCAAACCTGTTTATAAATACCACTGGTGACATTTCCGTGTAAGTCACTCGTTCACTCGTTCCATGTCAAGAAAGGCTGCGTGTTTGAATGCACGGCATATTGAACATCCATCCATGTTTAGCTTCCACACCGACTGACAATTGTGGACATCAAACAGTCCATCTGAGCCTAATTTTCCCCAAGTTTGTGATTTTCACAATACCTAGGCGTGCACGAAAAAGAAATGTTTAACGGCCTGCTTAGATAGCAAGCAAAACAAAGATTTTCATTTACCTTGGCACGCACGACAATAATAAACCCAAACTTCAAACTGGTAGGTGTAAACGGATAAAAAAATACCGCTCGTGTGCATGCAGACACCGGGTCAGAGCAGGGCTGCCGTGCAAAGCAACCTCCTGGGAGGACTCAGCAGCCAGTTGAAGGCGATTGGGGACTGTAAACCATCGCCAGTCGATAGCAAAACAAAACCCAATAAACCGATAATCAATAACGACGTGGTCTCTTTGGAAGTAATGCACTCGGGTGAAGAAAACGTGACTTCAAAAGGGGGGGGGGGGGGGGGGGCGTGCAACTAGTTTCTGGAAAGAAAAGCTTCACCCCACAGCCGCGTTGAAGCTTTCAGTGGGATATCAGCTTGAGCTGGAATTGCAGCGGCGGGTGACGTCAGGCGGATGACGCCACCGGCTGGGGTTTCAGGTGACGTCATCCCATGAAGAGGAGGGGGAGGGGAAGAGGGGGGTAGGGGAAAGAGGGGGGGCGGGGGGAAGAGGAAGGGGGGAGGGGGAAGAGGAAGGGGGAAGAGGGAAGAGGCGGGAGGGGGAAGAGGGAGAAGAGGGGGAAGGGAGAAGAGGGGGGAGGGAGAAGAGGGGGAAGGGAGAAGAGGGGGAGGGAGAAGAGGGGGGAGGGAGAAGAGGGGGGAGGGAGAAGAGGGGGGAGGGAGAAGAGGCGGGAAGAGGGGGGAGGGGGAGGAGGGGGGGAGGGGGAGGAGGGGGGGGGGGGGTCCCAGGACAACGTCATTCTTTTCCCAGGGCTGTGACCTCGGAAGAAAGTTCAGGGCAATAAAGCAACACAATGGCTGGGAGTTCTCGTCCCGAGCGGGGAGTGGGAGCAGGAGGGGGGGGGCGGGGAGTGGGAGCAAGAGGGAGCGCGGGGAGTGGGAGCAAGAGGGAGGGGGGGGGGGGAGTGGGAGCAAGGGGGGGGGGAGTGGGAGCAAGGGGGGGGGGAGTGGGAGCAAGGGGGGGGGGGACCGCAAGTAGCGCAGGGCTCTGCCCCACCAACAACAACAAAAAAAGATGCACGCAGGAAGGATTGCAAGGGAGGAATATAAATAAACATTGAATCGGGTAAAAAGCAAAGTAAACAGATGATTTTTGTTTTGTTTCTGAAAGCAAACGATAATCAGTGTGGATGTGGTTCGCGTTCTGTTATTCTCTATTAAAGGCGCCGGCGTTGGGGGGAGGGTCTTTCAGGAAGAGAGGGCTGCTCTGTACAACACTTGGGAATATTGTCAACCCTACAATGGCCGAGTTTAGGAAGTTTGGAGAATTGCAGCTTGTCTAATGGATCAGAGAATCCGGAATTTTAGTCCGGGTGGGGTTGGGGGGGGGAAACACGTTTCCGCTCCCAATACCACCCCTCCCGTTAAAACACAAGTCCGTTCGGCGGGAGCGCCGGTTTTGGTAACAAAGGGAGCGGGCTGCCTGACCAAAGCGGGATACACAGGGACTGGGGGGGGGGGGGGGGGGGAGAGGATCTGGAAAAGAGATTAGATTTCGCTTCTCTCTCATCAATTTTATGGTTAATGTCAAGCGGCTCCATTGTGGGAGAAGAGGCACGTCAGCTAGCCATAAATTTGTGAGCGGAGTGGCAGTGCAGAGTGCATCTGTTTGGCCGAGTTCATTGCCTCTGATACTGTATGGAGACAGGTAGAAGGAACCCTGTTTGAGCACCATCTATCAGCAAAGCAGAGTCAATCCGGGACAAAATACAAACCTACCAGACATTCACAACCGAGTTTTCCCTAGGAAACATTTTCGATCTGCCGCCTGCGCCGCCCCGGTATGTTCTCTTTGCCTTAAATTTTGTTTATCTCGCTGTATTTTTTTTTTCCACGTTGGCAGTTGATTGGTAATCACAATGAATAAGAGAGAGAGAGAGAGAGAGAGAGAGAGAGAATGAATGAGAGAGAGAAAGAGAGATAGAGGGGGAGGGAGGCAGGCAGAAAGGGAGAAAGTAGAAATGAAACGGCCTACTCCAGCTAAAATATCTATACACAGTGTAAATAAAATGCCCTAAATTCACTGACCGCACGGTCTCTTAGATACGATGGATATAAGCCCTGCAGTTGAGTACAGGCTTTTTTTAAAATCGTGCTGAGGAATGTAAGGTTGCCGATTCATTTTATAATTTTAAAATAACTTTTTTTTTCTAACAAGTCAAAACACCCAATCTATAACGACAAATATCCACGGGTGTGAAGCCGTGATGGAGGTGACAATATATTGTGCTGTGCGTGCTGTGAATATTAGAGAAAGAAAAGTGCAATTTAAAGGAGAATTTGGAAGTAAATTCTATTTTGCATGCACGGTCGGTTTATTTATATCTCCGTTATCAATGTTCGGGAGGACGCGCTGTCCCGCGCTGGGATAAATGGCGGACCCATTTATTTCACCTTTATAATATGTTCAGTGTCGTTAATATTTTATTTTAACTTCAGATCCCGAGACCAGCAGTTTGTTTGCAACTTTAACACTCGTGTCAAACGGTAGAGAGAAAAAAATCGGGAGTAATTGAGCGAATTCCCATTTATTAGAGGTTCTGCTGCACTAATTTAAAATGGGGATTATTTCGCCTGTGGTTTTAAAGAAAAATAACGATCGCCCTTCGTGTTTCTATTATTGCCGAGAAATTGGCGATGCATCTGAATTCAAGGCAAATGACTGACCCATCTCTTAACAAACTGCTGCAAAATCAAACGCCCAGCACCATAATAAAAAGCACGTTAGGTGGTGAAAATGCAATGCAATGAATTAACCCATATTCATGACAAAAATATCTAACAGTGGGGTTTGTTTGTCGTTCAGGTTCTGAGAGTAGTTTTATTTTTGCTGATCTCCTCAACAATCCGCTGTTTGTTATATCCTATGGTTAAAAAAACCCAGTATGCAGAAACTGACAAGGGGTTCAACCACAGGCTTATAAATACGTAGCCAATTAGATCTTGTTTTGCAGGCTTAAAGCAAATAGATTAAACACCTTTGAGCTGCCGTGCCATTTAGAACCTCAAAACGTCTTTTGTTTTTTAATCAAATTATAGCAGAAATTCGAGTATTTTCTTTGGCGATGAACAGATAGCAGGTCGGCTGGCGTGGAGGAAGTGAAATCATGCAGAAAGCCTAATCCTCACACTGTCCGCTGAGTCCCTTGTATATAAAAAAAAGATTCACAGTGGCGAATAAAACGCAATCTTGATTACAGGCACATCGTGGGGAAAGAGGGCTGCGGGTTGTAAAAGAAGAACATCTTTACTCTTCTCCTTTATTTATTTATTTCTATTGCTTATTGCGTCTTAAGCAACAAAAGGGGAATAAAAGGAGTTTTAAAGGGGAAATCCCGCGGTAGGAGAACTGTTTGTCCAAAGGGAGTGGAACCAGCGACTGTCTTATTGTTTTCTGCTGACTGAAGGCTAGGTTGTTAATTATCTCCTTAAAATTCAGGGGGGGGGGGGGGGAACCCCCACAAAATAAAACAATGCTTGCGAGGCAATAGAAGTTGGGGGGTTTTTAACGCCCGTGTTTGAGATAATAATAGGCGCCATCATTATCTACATACAATAGGATTCTTACTGCCCTTCATTGTAGGAACGTAATCTATGGAATCGGGTTAACATTAAGCTTTAAGTACGTAAATTAAACGTGTGTGATAAGTTTTACCTCAATATTACTGGAGGTTGAAAAGTAATTCTAGAACGTGAAATTGGCATGGTTGTCATGGTTTTAATATTGGTGTTGAAATATTTGTGTGGAAATGAAAGGGACGGATTTGTGTGTGTGTGTGTTTTAAGATTTTATTCTAGGGGTCCGGTCATGTCGATTTGATATCGGGGGAAGGTCCAGCGAGCAACCGCCTCGGAGCTCACCCAGATCAGGGAGATATTCCACAGCGTGGATCACAATATAGAGATGGACTAGGATCACAATATTCCACAACTAGATATTCCACAACTAGGCTTATACTAGGATCAACGTGGAACTCCGCACACAAGCGCCATGTGAGACCGGCCATCACGAGAACATACTGATATTGTAACCCAGCGTGTTATTCTATTGTAACACGGCGGTTGCTTCTGTGCCATTTTACATTCGCCGCTTTGCAATTAATTTCATGTCCGCTTTTTGTTTTGTCTCATTAAACAGACGGCACAAAAAAAATAGATAAACCCAGGACCATTCCCAGAAATGGTGAAATCTAGCGAAGCTGTGACCAAAACACAGCGCATGAGCTGAGCATGGAGTTTACAAAGCCCCCTGTTGTTTCGCGTTACAATGCGTGCATGAATTTATAGACAAACGTGCTACACCTAGAAATGGGGAGAATAAACTGCGTAATGATTTTTGTTGCATTTGAGCAAATATCAGACGCACAGGTTTCCACTACACGCCTTCCCCTAAAGAACATATGCTATGCACTACCATCATCCTCTCTACCTCGGTGTCACGTTATCTTGGATATATTAAAAAAAAACCTTTGCCCTTTCAGTTCACCGAATCAAGTGTGTAATGGCAGCACCGCTCGTCCGAAATCGCTCCAAAGGGTTTTGGTCTTTCTCTTGGGCTTCTCTGCCCATGAGGATTTCTCTTCATATTTCACGTCCTTTCTGATATTTTCCCTTTCTCTCTCTCTCACTCACACACTTATCCTCGCGCTTGTGCTCCCCCGCAATCTGCTTTGTAAAATAAACACATTTTTTACTTTGATTAACTACAGATTTCTAGCCACAGCCTTCCCGTCTTCCGACCGATAAGATCTGAAACCGAAAGTAGATTCGCGCTTCTCGGCGGCCGCCGAGAGAACGTCGCCGTGGCCTCCACAGATTTACACACGCACTGAGTTTGTGCCGAGCGACTGACATATTCCTTAAAGAATGGGGGGTGTGGGGACGGGCCCAACGGGCCCGCTTTGCTAGTATTCCTTAAAACAAAGACCTAAACTCCAGCGAGTATTTTTTACAATTTCCCGAAAAGATTGGGGCCCGGAGAGTTGAGAGGAGGGGCGAGCGGGGTTCTGGGTTTGAAATAGATTTTTCTTTTGAAGGCAGCTTGTTTTAAATATCAGCAGACTCCCACAGTGCGAGCGCATGGTGTCAAAACTCCTTGTACATGCGGATTTTACATTCACACAGTCGCCCGACATCCTTCCGCCAAACGTCGGCGCTTGAAACCCGAGCCCTCCTGAATGTTTCAACGCAACTCACTTTAAGGCCACAGTCAACTCCATCCGGCCCGTCCTCGGTTACAACTCAAACCGAAGCTGGATTGTTTTAAATATATCTCGGGAGATATATCTCTGGAATCGCTGCTCCTTTTGAGATCTGCATCCGAGTCTCCACCTTGGAAGTTCACCCAACGCGGAACAACCCAATCCAATATTAAAATGTCCATCCGCATGCGGTGTATATCATTTATTCAGATAGGCAATTAAATTCAGCACAATATATAAATTCATCAGCAGATAGCGATTGCTAATAACTACCTCCCATATTGAGCATCGATTGTGTCTTCGTCATATTGCTGTGCAATAAATTGATAATTAACAGCTCCGACTGGCCATAAAATCCTTTTAGTTTAACCGTAGCCCTTTGTAGAAGATTCTGCAATGAACGTTCAAGTTTATTCTTTAAAACAAGGACTTTTAACTCTAACCATGCACTCAAAACAGAAAGGCCACGCCGCGAAAGGCATTGCTATTTAAAAAAAAAAAAAATCTGATGTATTGTCAGGAATTGGCCGCTCGTTTGTTGGGCAATTGTAAAACAAATTTAACAATTGTTTAAGTAATTACTCATGGGTGCATAAAGCAAATCTCAAAAAAACATTTATCTCCAGTTGAAGATTCAATATCACCTCGCCCACATTCGCCGTGTGCAAGTGTACGAAGGCGGTAGGTCTAATCAGAAATCGCCAAATCCATTTAAATTAATCTGCCGAAGCAACGATATTCACAAAAGAAAATGGTAATAACGTTTTGGAATATTGTAAGTTAGCTCGCCATTGGCCAGTTGTTCGCAGTTATGTAACATTAGAATTTGTAATAAAATGCTTAAAAAAGAACTTATCGAGCTAGCAAGAATTGAATGTGCATAGATTAAGGTCTCTCCCTCCCCCTCCCTATAAATGTACACTGAATAGATATTGATGACTTAAGTAAGATATTGTCAGGCTTCGAGATCGGTGCAATTTTGATTTTAGGGGATTCTGTTTCTTTCCTTACTAACGAGATTTTATTTTGAGGCAAAACCCATTCAATGCGTCTGAAAGTAAACGTTCTCGGTTACTAAACGTACAGAGCTCCGAGTTCAGACTGTCGACATTTCTATGGGAAAGTATGGTGGGAGAGAGCAGATGAGAAGCGACGCAATTTGTTTAATATTGATATAGGCGCAAATAAAATTGTTGGAGAGGCCACCTCATCTCAAGTTGATTTGAGAGCTGGCGGCCGTGCGGTTTACATTGTGCTAAACTCCCATTACATTGTGCTTACTTAAGCAGCAGGGCGATTACGGAGTGTACGTGGCGGATCCTTAACCAGGTTCAGAGTTGGGACTCGATATTCGCACCCAGAATCGAGAAGTAGAAATTCTCGTGGCAGGGGGAGACAATGGTAGAGAAATAACACACTCGATGTTTGGGATTTTTTTCTCTCTCTCTCTCTTACCCCCTGTGCTCCCTATTCTTAAATGTAGAAACACGTTAAAAGAACAAAGCTCCAGAGTGAAGTCCCGCGACGGGAAATTTAGCTGCGTTTAAAATTGCAATTGAATCAGTTGTATATTTTATCCCATTGCACGACAACACCAAACAAATTTTGGGGAAGAAAGCACCATCAGATTTGTCTGGGTTCCTATATCCGTCACTATTTTTGGTAAATCGTCGCCTCTTTACACACTTATTCCCGAACTAAACACGGGCAACGTTAAGTATAACCATTTCCAAAAAGAAAGGCCCAGCAACAGTGATTGGGGATAGCTATCTTTATTTTCAATCATTAGGCTACTTTCCTTTTACATGATAGTAACTTTATGATATGGCGCGCGAACGTCTCTGTACATAAAGGGCCCATTATACAAATTGTAATTTTTACTTTTTGGATAAAAGCTGTTCGAGCCCAAGGAGGAAATGTCTGACCTTGAGGTATTCCAGCTTTTTATGCGTTTTCTTTTTTCCCGTTAGTCACTTAGAATTGTAATACAAAAAGCACGAACAGACATCTGCTTTATCTTTGGAACACTTTCTCTTAATTGATGTTTTAAAATGCTCTTTATGACGATCGGTACGTTCCAACTTATTAAAACTAAAACCAAATCTTCAACCACTCCCCACTTTTAAAAAAAACGCAACACTCTGGGTACGTGATCTGTGTAAAATGTCTGAAATTCCAATTAAATAGTCGATTAAAAAGCGCACTAGGCATCCGCTGCTTTTTAGACTTTTCGAGCTCCGTTTAATTTTACGTTTTTCTTCAATAAAATGCCTCGTAATGAAGCAACCGTGCCAATAGCTTCCACCATTTACGAGTGACCTCAACAGCTTCTAATGTAACACAGATGCTCTCCCCTATTAGAGATTTCTCACATTCACTCAAAGCTAGGTAGATTAAAGTAACAGTCTCTTTCTTTCTGAGACCCTATTTACAATCTATATTGAAATCATACAGCAAGATAACCGACTGGTGCTTTCCCTCCTTAAATGTTCCCTTTTTTTCCGCCTTCTGAGCTCTATATTCTTTCCGAAGCGACAGTTTCTATCGCTCACGCTTCCGAATCAGACCCAAAGCTCAGAGATCACTGGTTGGACGGTTCAGAATTCATGAAAGCCGTCTAAAACTGACAATTTACGGCAGGGGGAAAAAAACCAGATGTCGGCACTGTGGGTTTTAACACATTTAATGGGTATTTGTGTGCACTATACCAATTCACAACTGGCGCCTGTGCAAATCCTTGCATTGAAAAGTTAGTGAAATATACAGATAGGACATTTCCAAGCAGTCATTGTCATTCTCTTAGAAGCAATTGTATATTATTGTCTTTTTACCTATCGTTCCCTTCCGCGTTTTGTTTTGCAAAACTGTTTTCAAGAAGCGTCCCGTTTCTCTTCCCTTTTTTTTGTGTGTTTTTTTTGCGTTGCGTTGCGTTGCAAGCATGTAGAGTAGAGTAGCCTCCGGCCTCTGGTGACAAGTCCTCGTTCCGGTAGTTGGATCTGGGTGTAAGATCGAAGGAAACTGTCAGTCAGTGATGCTTCATTGATCACGCACAATCCTCTTTGCAGGACTTGCCTTCTTCAAGAGCCATCAGTCATTTTGCATTAATTATCCAATCCGCTAGTCCTCCAGGCTCCAACAGGGCTCCTCTGCGCGCTGGCTGTCGGTGCAAGTGAGTGAGCGAGAGAGAGAGAGAGAGAGAGAGAGAGAGAGAGAGAGAGAGAGAGAGATAAAGCAAAAAGGAGAGAAACACAAGTTAAACCAGGAGTAAGAACCAGGTGCACAGGTTTATACACCAAAAATATATTATCGACGGATTGGGATTGCCTCAGAAGGTAGTGAATGAAAGATAGAGAAAATTGAATTAGGAAATAAATCAGTTTGTTAAACCCACCTCGATTTGCCATTCACCTCTCTTGAAACTTCTGCACTGGAGAATGAAATCCATGCGGATGCAGGAACACGTCTGTTTACTGTAAGCACACTGCCTTCCAAACTTCCCCTTCGCGCCAGGCGTCTTGAATTGCATTTCTTTCCACCCTTTCGTGCACGGATAGTTAACCCAACTTCTTCAGATCTCCCGTTTGTCTTCTCCTTCCTCTGATCTTGCGCCTTTATGTCGATTGAAGCATTTGTACCTTCCATCGCTGCCACCACTGCGTGCCTTAAAGTACTTTCAATAAGTCTGCCTCGGTTGCATTTCGTGCAGTCGGAGTCATCTTGGTGCTGGCTTCCTGGTGTTGCAAGAAGTCTACTGCTGCTGCCTCGCTTCTGCTGTTTCTTTCCAGTACCTCCAGAGGAGACCTTCACGTTCTGTATTTTGTTCTTCCTCGTTGCTCAGTGTTCTGAAACAACTTCTTTGCATTTCTTCCTTCTTTCTCCTCGGTCAGCATTTCCCCAGCAAAAACACACACCCCGCTCACCTTCCTCCTACTCCTGCATGCACCACACTTCCCCCCTTTTCTGCTCAAGGGCCATTTGGGTCTCTCCCGGAGGCCGCCGCGAAACCGTCACCTCCCTTTATCCGTCTCCCTCCCTTTCAAGCCGCGGCCAGGGGCGCCCCGAAACCGTCGCCGCGCCCTAATTGCTTCTCATACGGCCCGGCGCGGCCTGGCCGCCAGCCAATCAGAGGCTTGTTGACACTGGTTGATGGGCAGATTACGGGCGCGGCGCCAGCCAATGGAAGTCTTGTTTACACAGGCTGATTGACGGGAGCCCGGGATTGCTAGCAGTGCGCACCTCATTGTACAGACAAGTTGTTGAAGTAAGAAATCTTTTTGGTGCTCGTGCTCACTGCAACCTTTTCAGAAGTGTAGCATGTCACATAGCGTCCAGATAATTAAAAAACATTTTCTTTTTTCAGTGTATACTCGGAATTCCAGTAAGTACACGTTTTCGCTACATATATGCAATAAAAGAGTCAAAATGCAAACATAAGAATTGAAATATTTGTTATTTTTTAACTGTAACCTAGTGTTTAACAGTCTGTTTTTTTGGGGGGAGGTGGGGGGTTTATTCAAAACAAATGTAATCAAGAAGCCGCGCTCGATTATTTTTTTTTTGTTTGCGAAATCCCATTTTTGTCCGTACATTTAAAAGGGAAACAGAAGCTCCAAGCGGGCGCCTGTTGTTGTACATCCGCTCCAAGCGTTCTCTTCTCCGGCTTCACTGGGGAGGACAGCGCGCCGCCGAGCAAATTCACCCAACCAAAAAAAAACAACACCTTTTCCAATGCTTCCCAAAAAATTAACAACAACCACAAAAGAAAAATCTGAATTAACGTCGAAAATCCCAGGGACCGCCGCGTTGCATTTGATATTATCAAGAAGACATTGAACAGAGAACTATCTGAGCGGTGGCAGCTTTCTTATCGCACTGTAACGATTCCGAATGGCTCATTCCTTTTCAGCGTTTTTGAGAGACGTCCTCATTTTTTTTTTAAAAGCACACTGAACGTTGTAAAAACAGTTTAAAAAAAAAAGACTGATAACTTTCACCGCCGTTTTGTCGGCGTGAAGATAAGGCCTGGATTTTAATTTTAAAACACAGCAGTTGGGGAGATTAAGCAGCACATCGAAGCAAATAGCAATCATATTATAATGTAAATTGACTGCCCGTATTACAAAAAGCGAACATTTTATACATTCCGATTCTAGCTAACGTTAAAATATAGATTGTAGTCGGTTGATTTTTGCTGCATTTTTGCGGCTTATTCTTGAAATTACAATTTATTGACTAACATGCGTTAATTTTTTTTGTTGTGTGACACATATTACACACGGTGCTTTTTGTGCACATAAAATCCGATTTTTCAGATTAATTTTGCTTGACGAGTGGAAATCTTTCAGTTCTTTAGCAATATTAAATTGACGTGAATTTAAATTATTTCACACTGTTCTGTGATTTTGGCGTGTTGTTGCATTGGAAATATCATCCCGAAATTAATGTCAGATGAAAATTCAGACCGGGAAAGTAGGGGAAGGGAAACATTGCAAAATGAAGAGGATAAATTGAAAAAAGACCAATTTAAAAGCATCTAAGTGAGCGATAGAGCCTTGAATTATTGTTGCTTCACACTGTCCGCGTTATTGCACGAAAACGATATAATCTGCATAAATAAACCGGACAAAATGTTAAAGAAAAATACGGAGAAAAATTCTGTCCCCTAAACCAATTCGTCTTTGAAACAGGGGCCGCCTTTAATAAACATTTCATTGTTTAATCCTCGGAGTGTCAGGAGTAATTTATGTTCCAGCAGCCGTGCGCTGAATGCAGTCTCTGTAAAGTGCTGATATTTGGTTAATTTTCTTTTATTCTTAAGGCTACTGAATGTTGAGGTAAATCGATGTGATTGATAAAAGGGAATGAATTAAAATAAAATTATGTCTACATACACATTTGTACAGTCCCGAGTGATTGTGGAGCTCCTGTTAAAATAATTTGGTTGGAGAAAGATTATCCTTGCATTTTCTACTCCCTGGGTTTGACTATTATTACAAGGGATTTGGAAATTGAATGGTTTTGAATTATCAAAAAGGGTGCGAGGTCTCATTTCATGTTGTGCTTGGTGCAGTACGGCGGCTGCAAGAAGGAAGGACTGAGCCTGCAAACTTTCTCTTCCCCGGGTTTGAAGCCCCGTGTAGAGGAGAGATGCACGATTGATGGCTGGTTGTTCTTCTGTTGCAGAGCATGGAAGATTCGGCTGGCTGTAAAACAGGACGCCCAGATGAGCTTGCATCCGCTTGAATCCTTTCCGGAGACTCGCTTGGCTTTGTGGATCTGTACATCGAGGGTGATCTCAGTCCGTTATGGACGGCAGGGAATTCGCTCCTCCTCCTCCCCACCTCCTCTCTCATGCGCTCGGCGTGGAAGCGGCCAGGGAGCGGGGAGCCCTGGCTCACCGAGCCGTCGGAAGAATCGCTTCGACCGGCCACAGCACGGCTCCGCACCCGGCTCATTTCCAACCTGCGAAATATTTTCCATCTCCCCTCCCCATGGCCACGCATTCAGGTTAGTGGATCTCACCAGGAACCCATGTGTGTAAATATCTTTGTCTACAAGTCTAGACCGCCAGGTCGTTTTTTTTTTGTTTTGAAAATAGCTCTGATTTTTTTAAACCCGAAAGCATGGGTTTTGTAAGAGCTGTTAGCTCCAGCAATGTTCTGCAGAGAATTGGTCATTTTACTTTATTAACGGCTAAAAAATGTTTATTGGCGAAACCTTGGTTTGAACAGTTTATGCTAAAATAACAATTTTGGTAAATGTAACATATTCTGCAGAAAGGTATATTGAGGACGGCCATGGCGTATCGAAACGCTGCTGTCTAATAGAGACCCTCTAGTCACCTTCAATACAGAGACTGTTAGTGGAGATCTGTATTCTGATGAAGTATAATGTAATAAAAGGAAGATTCGGACTCTTCTGTTCTGCGTATTTTGCAGAGATGTAATAATGCACGGCGATATTGAATGGAGATGTTCAAATAGAGAGAGAGTGAGAGAGAGAGAGAGAAGATCGCTGTCACGTTCAGTATTCAGCTTAAGTGGCAATATGTCTGTCTGCGGGTATGTAGTGGTGTGGTGTAATGCTTGAAAATCCGGTTTCTAAAATGGTTTGCGAAGTGTGAGGGTGAAAATGGGTTCACTCGGCATTCAGAAACTTGGTCAACTGTTTCTGGTATTCTGTTAAACAAATACTACATAGGCGATGGAGCAAAAAGAGTGTTCTGCCGTCTACTCCTCAAGGAGTAAAGGGAGGACAGAATGCCGAGTTTGGCTTGGTGTGCAAGCGCCTATCGTGTCCTTGGAATTAATTACTAATTATACACTATGTATATAATAACGATGTAGATGGTTTTATTTAGTGCACTGCTGTGGAACCGTACACTTCCCAAAGCCGAACAGTGGACTGCACCACTCCAAGTCACTTTCTCAGACGTAGAATCCACATTTAAGCCATCGTAGTCGTTCACTAATGTTGCTTCATGGCATTCCTCTGTAGTAACAGCAGTAACATAATAGAG
Organism: Rhinoraja longicauda; assembly: GCF_053455715.1. Classification (NCBI taxonomy): domain Eukaryota; kingdom Metazoa; phylum Chordata; class Chondrichthyes; order Rajiformes; family Arhynchobatidae; genus Rhinoraja; species Rhinoraja longicauda. Next base: position 68,991,051 of record NC_135958.1, read on the forward strand.
GTTGGCAGTTCTTGGTTTTGTCAGAGCAGATGTTTTGGATGTTGGTGTTTCAGATTTTTTTTTTCCCTGCGATGGTTCTAAGTATATAGTTTGGATCAAGTTTCATCCTTTTTTTTAAGGAAAAGGGGGGAAGCACATGTACATAAGCACCCTCGCGCTGGAGGTGTTGACGATGGCAAAGCTGAGGTTGGGCTTGCTAGCATATCTGGTGGGGTGAAAAAAAAATCACTTCAGTCACTGCCGAGATAGTCACTGAATTAATCCTCCCCCTCCTCCCTCTCTCTCCCCCCCCCCCCCCCCCCCCCCCAGCCCCAGAAACAACAGACCAGCTCAGTCCCTGGTCACTTTTGCTGTGTACTGACAAGTTTGAGGAGTAAATGCAACATTTGGTGGGGTTTAGCTGTGTAAAAGATGCGATGGGGTTCTCCCGTGTGTAACAGAGGCTAACAGTTAAAGGGTCACCTTTGAGGTAGCCCATGCTATCCCGCTCATCGGCTCTACTGTCAGGCGCCTAGTGAGTTGCAGAGTTGTGGAAATTTAGAAAGAAAAATACCCACAAGTAATTTTTTGATCTTTTTCTCCTCCTTGCCTCCAGACTAATGCTGAGTAGACACTGCAGCAGTCTTATGAAAGGCAACATTTCTGACCATAAACATTTGGATTGTTAAATGACTGATGGTTAAATTTTTAAATAGGAGTTATAAAGGTGGCAGTAAAAATTGTGTTTGGGAATGGCCGGGTCTGGGGGTTAGAATCCCGAATGCGAATCAAGACTTCCATTGGGTATTTGACCAGCAGGATGACAAGGTTGTGAGGAATATTGAAATCATGACCGTCTTTGAGAATCACGACAGGGATTCTGAATAGACGGAGGCCAGTAATACGGGTGTTCTAACGTTTCGCTTCATGCACTTGGCACCGAGTCAACACGTTTCATTAATCTGACTGCAATAAAACCAATCTAAACAGGCGCAATCTCCATTTTCCTAAAGTGTCCCATCGCACCCCACTGATTAAACCCCAATATCCTGTCTTTTTTGGGGGCCATTGTATGTCATGTATGCTCAAGAAGTGGTTTTTTTTCAAAGAGATATGAGTTTTAAAATATCCTTTTGTTCGGGCTTTTAACTAGCAATTGATCTTTGTATTGATAGACAGTAATCAAATTACATAAAATGAAGCCGTTCAGTGTAAATACTTTAACAAAATGTAACATCAAATTCGACTGATTCATTTGAATTATATAAACAGACAATTTATATATATATAAATTTATATTAATATATATTATATACACACACACATATTATACACATTATTTCCCATTTTCTGTTGTTTCTATGCAGCATGACTCAGAACTAATGTACTTTCTTGAATAGGATTTGCTTTAGTGCAACCAAGTGATACAATATGCCCAGTAGTATCTTTAAGAAAACCTTGCTGCACAAGTTAGATGTGATCTTTGCTGTATGTACTATTTTTTTTACCATTTCGTCGTTTATTAGATATTATAAATTGCAATTTATTGAGGAATGCAAACACGGTCCAATCTGAGGATGTCAGGCAGAGAGGATAGAATAGGAATCTATGAAACAGAAAGTTGAGCCCGGATTCAATGGTCTGGTGACAAATAATTTGTATAGTTTGCAGCTGTCTGCTTTGGGTCAATTCTGGTTCAGAATTCGCCCCTGACACAGAAAAGTAAATACCGATAGATTTTCAGCATGTTAAAAAAAAAAAAGAGATCTTGGGATGCTTGCCATTTTCTGCCTCGCTTTCCCCCCGCATATTTGGAGCAGGAATAGTAATGGCTATGTTCTAGGGCTGGCAAAGCAACGTGTGACTGACTATGCTGATACCAGGCCACATGCACTGCTTTCCAAAATAGAAAGAGTGAAAAGGCCCACGATGCACCAGCGCAGCTTGGTCCAAATCAATAATTCTGCACGTTTCGCCTCTGATTTCAATATTTTAAATGTTATTGTAGAAAGAATGAAACTAAACCATCCAATCCAACAACACTCTTTCTCTTCTCAAGAATATATCTCTTCCATAAACACCTACAAAAGGAATTTAATTCATGCCATTTATTTCGCCGTTACCATGTTTCCCATTGGAGATTCTGCACTTTTATTTGCTGTAATCTCCCCGTCAGCTTTTGTCCACCCCCATATGGAGAGTTTGATTTTTCGCGATCGAGTCCTCGACGTTTCTCGTGTCTTTCTTTCTGGCTCGGCCATTTCTAGTTTTTTTTTCTCTCTCTCCCCTCCGCCACTACTCTTTATACTTTTGTTTCCTATTGGCCAACGACGCCGTCCGCTTGTAAAGGTTTCCTAATTTATTTGTGAAATTGCCCGTCAATAGAAACGTAGATCAATATTTAGATAGTTTTATTAGTCAAACAGATTTATTGGTCAGACAAGTCGATAGACGAGTTGATTTATTACTTTTTATCAGATGAAACAGGTAATGGGGGAGATGCAGATGCGGAGAGTGTTTGTTGTGCTATCAGAGAGATATGTACATATGGCGAACGTTTCATTTAAACCTCGCAGAGACAATGGCTGCAGGTATGTGCACACAGCCGGGCACATCTCTTCAAGGGGAGATCGTATCCACGCAACGTTATTTACTTAAAACCACAATAAAAGCCAATTAATACCAGACTTTTAAAAAGTCAGGATCCATTGGCGAGACGCGTCAAAATTTGGGGTGAAATAAGCATTGATGTTATCAATTTGAAAACATATTTCAACGATGCTGTGTGGACAGTTCCGGGAGTTTAGACTCTCCTGTCCTCATTTGCTACACCCAGTAGCCTTGCGTGCTCGGCAGCCGTGCGATTGGAAACCATCGCCTCTCCTGGCATAGATCTGTCTCTCCCCCCCCCCCTCCCTCCCCTCCTCACGCCACATCCGTCGCTGATTTATTGAGGTGTTTTGCTGAGTACCGAATATATCCCTCGCATCTCCCGACTCCTTCAAATGAAATCCGTTTTCGGGATTTTCCTCTAAATGTATTTGTTGACACTTCCTCAGCCAGAAATATCACGTCGGAAAAAAAATAAAAGAAAAGGTTCTACTCCGAGATCGCGCCTGTTAATGTGGCGCGGGCCGCGTTGCCAATTTCCCGTACGAATGAATGACCGCCTTCGGTACCAACGCCGTTCCTTGGTCTTAATGCGGCGTATTAAAAGGGCAGAGCTTCTGGTTAGACTTGTTCAGACACATATAAACCCAGGCGTTTCTGCTTTGGGAATTAAAAGCACGGAATGCAACATAACCGTCCAACGGTGAAGTAATTTGCTTCATTTATTTATTTAAAAAAAAAAATCTAGTAATTACAAATTAAAACCCCGCCATCGAAGCCTTAATTCCGTGCCTTTTTGTTGTTGTTGCTGCATTGCACTTATTGTGGACAGCGAGGCATTTCCTGGAGAATTATTAACATTGCTCGAAAATACTTGATACCATTCAAGCGAGAATCTTAGCAGAGTCCGTAAGAATGTCAAGAAATACTTCAGCAGAAACAGAGGAGAAAGCACGCCGGTATCTTCCTTGAACAGAGACAGTGTGACTGAAAATGAACGACGAAGCAAACAAACGCGGCGTCATTTCCAAACGCACACTTTGTTTCTGAGGGCAGCTTGCCCTGACTGGACGGGGTCAGTCAGTGTGCATGAGTCTCATTGCTGTGAAAACACACAGGCGCAACCGCACTCTTAAGTTTTTTTTTATTTTTAAATGACGACTTTACTGCGTTGGCTGAAACTAAATACATTAAACGCGACGCTCGCCATCCTTAATTCTTCTGGGCTCTTGAATCCAACTCAAGGATTAAACGAGAGATTCAGATTCCGAAAGTGTATTACAACTGGCCCTCTCTTTATGTTGTTGAAACATTCAGCATTTATCCCTTAATCATGCCTTTCATTTACAATTATTCTGCTTCCTTTGGAAGAACGGACCGAGGCTCACTCGGGGCATAAAACCTTGCAAACTCTTAATGTCCCTGAAGCAGGATTCTGAAGCTTTTTTCAATGTACCCTGCACTCTTGAGGCCAAATTATATGGTGGGAGTCAACGCATAAAGCAGATATCGCTTCTAAATGAAAGGTACTGTCTGAAATTAGACAGTGGAGGCCGCGGAACGCCCTGGGATCTAATTGCTGCTTTAGTGAGCTCACAGATACGCAAAGAGGGCGATGGTTTGTAGGTAGATCGCCTGTTAGTCTACATTTCTTCCTCGGATTATTAATTCAAACTCCAAAGAAATTAACTTTCAAGCGCTAACTAATTGGACGTCTTGTTAAACAAGAAGCAATCCCCTCAAATGCCGCGAACCGGTTCTGATTTAAAGGAAGTCATATATCTTATAATATATTAAGAGAAAAAAAAAACACTCCTTGATTAAATCCGACATGGATTCTCCTTCCTGTTAAAAATCTTTACTGCTTTTAGAGTAAATCCCGAGCGTGTTAAAGCTGTTAGAATCCTTTCTGCTGTATCCCGTCGAGATGGCCGATGCACCGAAGTGCTAATTTGAAATTTTCTTTGGAAAATTCTGTTTTTTTTTTAAAGAGCGAGGATTCGGCGGCTAAAGCTTTGGAGCTAGTGTATTGTGCTGGCTTTGAATTGAGATCCCCGCCTTCTCTAATCTTACTATTTATTTACTCTCCAGCTCCCGCTGATCTTATTCACTCGGTCTGTTTAGAAAAGCATCGGCTGTTTTATTTTCTCTCTCATTTACAACAAACTCCCCTTACCCCTATATAGCTAATTTAAAGGGGCTTTAATGAGCAGAGTTTTGTATTGGTCTCCTCGCGATGCAACTTAATCGGAGCATTATTTTTATATAACGCAGAAAGAAAACACATACTTTCAACTTGCATTTACAAACTGACCAGACTGGGAATATTAAACTGAATTTCTTTTCCTTTTAAATCTCAATCATTCCAATGGTAAATCCACTCACACAGAGGCGGTGGGTTTAGTTTTGCATCGTATGCGATTAAAATGCTCAGTTTTAAATTTTGTAGCAAAACGTAAACTTTTTTTTTGGTTACTGTAACAGACTTGTTCACATTTAGGGATAACATGGATACAGCGTGCAGCAGTCAGCGCGTTTACTCTGCACAGTGTTTAGACATGTACTCGGGAAGGGGCTGCGGACTTTAATCATTTGTAATCCAATCCGTCCACTTATTCATATTAGTAAATTAATTGCAAAATTGTTTTACAGCAAAAACACAATTATGTTGGAGGAAAGGTTTTTTCTCTCCCGCCAACGTACGAGATTATCATTCTCGGGTTATTGGGGGTCGTTATCATTTTGCGCTGAAAGTCAGAGAGAAATTCTCAACTTCTCAAAGTGATTACAACAATTGAGGGCAGCGGTCGATTTCTTTCCACAACTAACGCTCCATCGTAGGCAAACGAGAGGCAAATGGCAAAAGAAGTTCGTTCCTAAGACTTTTAGTCATGTTGTTTCGTTTTAAAATAGCGACAGTGGTCTCACTTTTCTTGAGAAAAAATGTAAACAGCGCCATTATAGCCTAGACTCTTTTTGATTTCTGATTTCTATGTACACCTTATGATCAACGCATGCTTAAATTTTTTTTGCCGTGCTAGAATCAGTTTGGATATTAAGAAAATAATATCTTAATATATAATAAATAATATAAAAATAATATATAATAATATAAAAAAATTAAAGTTTGCTCAGAAGTTCCTCATAAGGAATTCTGCATGGTAAACTGAATGGGGTATTCAAAAATTACCTCAGGTCTATGAACATTTTGCAACTTGAAAGTATTTCCAAATACGACATTTCAAAATCGGCTCTCTTTTTATTATTGGTTTCCATTTATTTAAATTTATTGGGCATTGGTGATTGTAAATGTTGTCATCAGTAATTTAGCTGTTGCCATTATATCCACTGATTTTCTTCATGCCCTCTGACAGTGAGAGGGCATGTGTAAGCACATAGTGCCAGTTTGTGTGGAGAAATACAGAGCGGAAGAGAACGCTTTGTGCAATGATCACAGATTGAGGATCTAATATTTTGAACACACCCTATATCTTTCTATTTGTAATGACATTTCCATGGGAATGTTGCTTTCATTATTTCCCAACTAATCACCTGTGACAGTATGTTAATAGTAATTAACTGAGCACAGTGCAGTTGGGGGCAGGCAGGGGATGTGGAAGGTGCTATATTTTTAGAGACCATTTTTGCAGGGAAATATTTTTCACTTGGTTTTGATTATCACTGCTGCTGATTTGCTGAAGTCATCTTGGAATTGGTGATTAACTTGCAAAAATAATATTCTTCTGTATATTCTGGGGTTTTTTCCCCAAAAACTCTGTTCCCTTTACCACTTTTGTGAATTTATGTATCGCGAAACACATTTCAGGGAAAATCTCCCTGCTATGGATATAATAAACTTGAAGGAAAGATGGGAACAAAGCCATTATCTTTCAGAAATGTTATTAAAATAAATATTAGCAGGCTGGTTATATCAACTGTTTTTGACTTGGGTTTTTACAAATTCGAATGTTTGTCGGAATCTGAAGATAATTTCAATTTGTGCTGAGTGTGTTTTGATGTGCAAATGGAGTGTTTGAATTGAACTGACGTGAATGCTCGAAATTGTTTTTGCAATTACGTCTCGGGCTGATCTGCATTGTAATTTTGGGTGATCTGCACTGGAGTTGTGCCGATCATTTTCCTGCATGCTGCATTGGTCAATGCATCGTCGCAGCTGCATTTTTGGTGTGTGCTGCGGGTGCAGTGCTGGCGATTCTGCTGGGATCTTTCTGTCAGTAACTGTTCTGCAACCTTGTTGGAACCCAGGCAACCGATTGTATAAACATCTACCACATATCACACGACATGTAGAGCACATAAAGTATTCATTGACATAAAACACCTAATACTGTTAGACCTATTATGCTGTGGTTTTCCTTGGGGGCCAGAGTGACCGACTATTTGATTTAGAGTGTTTACATCAGTGTGATTTGAATGACTTTGATTTGCAGCTGGTTTTAAGCTAGCATCAGGAAATGAACATTTTTATTCCAACCCAAGTCGGGGGTAAATAACGCTGCACTGTTTGCACTTTTAGTTTTATTGGGATCCAGTTAGCAAATCAGAGCATAGATTTATAGTTGTGGCATAATTGATGCGTAATGTTTCTCTGATGACTTGTGGATAAATGGTACAAAGCCATAGAGATTAGGAAGGGCTCAGTTTGATCTTTTGTCTGCACTGAATTAATTGTTCTCAGCCGGTGGTGGGGCTGTGGGAGATGCAGTCGGCCTCACTATCTCTGAACTAGGAGTTGGGGTATCTGCCAGCGAGTGCATTCATGATCACTCTCCGATGGCCCCACTTGGACAGCACTTGTGTTGGAAGTTGGGGAAGGAAGAATTGAGCTCTGTTGGTCGCCTCTGATTGTTAAACAGATTGCAAACACTCATCGTTTTGGAGAATGCCGATATTCATTGTGTAGGATGGCATCTTGGGTGAGGCACTAGAGGATTGCCAATGTCAGGAAAAACTTTACCGCAGCACGAAAGGCCTCTGTGATAAGGAGAGAAAACAAGAAAACAGATGGAAGCTTTAGACTGCACTGTTCAATTCTACACACTGTGAATTAAAGCCTGCTGATTCTCCTTTGAATGGTTCCTTTAATTAAACTCGCTAAACTTTATATATAATAGCAATTGTTTCATATCCACTGTGTTGTCAAGTTGATACAATTTGTTTTATGGTGTTTGGCCAGAAACAGTAAGATTTTGCCTCAAATCTAGTGTGGATCATTATGTAGGAGGGGTTCCTCTGGTTTTAACCCTTGCACGTGCAGAAAACCCCCCATAATGTTTCCGCAATAATTTCAGTTGGTTTGGTTTAGATGCAGGAACTTAATTCAGAAGAAGTTGTAAATACGGGAAATATGGATAGTGGGAAGGCTGGAGGCATACGTAGCTCATGAAAAGAGGTCGGGGACGGTGATCCCCAGGAGATAGTTGCTTCCACATCAGTGAATGGATGTGGAAGTCGGGTCCAGGTTGGGGAACAACAGTCTATGTCTTTTGGCAATTTCCCTTGTTCAGATACAAAAGGCAGCAAGTCCAGAAGGGAAACGAAGTCTTTGTGTAAATGTACTTTCCTGTGTGTGCTGGATAGATTGGCGAATGTTGAGGGAAGTAAGCCTGTGACATGCAGTATTGGGGAAGGATAAATGTAAAAAAAAAGCAGAGAGTAGGTAGGGCTCTCTGTGAAGCATAGTGGGGGATATTGGACCTTGAAGGAAGTATTCAGTAAACAATTGGAAGATAGGGTGAATACATTTATAATTCTTGTTCCCAAATTGTGAAACGTATTGCATAATGCATTTCAGTTAATTTTTTTTAGCCTTGATAGTATATGATTGGACAAGTAGAAATAGTTAACTCGGGGAAATTTATTTGTCAAAACATACTTTTCCTCATCAATTGAGAAATGCTGAATTTAAAGAATATAATTAATCTTATTCAGGGCCTCAGTGCCAGTAATAGCTTTTCCACTCAATAGTAACACAAACATATGCAAGGGATGTTCCAACAATCCTGCCGAACAATGATGCTCAACCCCACAATCAGAGACACATTTTCAGCCAGGACAAGATGCCATTTTTTAAATTCATTGAATCCCAATCTATCTTAACGGCTATTTCAAAAATAGTACTGCATCAGGAAGAGCTTTGCGCTTGAAGTCCATATTCACTAAGAATTGAAGCAAGGTTCTTCTAAGACGATTTCCATTGTATCTCTCAAAGCCAGAGTTAGACGGAGTTCTCATCGGCACTCTGAGCTCGATTGACGTTCAGGCAGGTACATGGATCGCAGTGTAGGAAGAACATGCAGATGCTGGTTTAAGCTGAAGATAGACACAAAAAGCTGGAGTAATTCAGCGGGACAGGCAGCATCTCTGGAGAGAAGGAATGGGTGACCCTTCTTCAAGCATGACATGGATCTTAGTCACAGATTGGTAAATGATGTGATTGAATGGCAGAACAATCTCAAGAGGCAAATTGGCCAATTCCTGACTTACTGCTTTAAAGAGGTAAAAGTTCATTAGATGGAAGATAAACACAAAATGCCAGAGTAACTCAGCGGGTCAGGCAGCATCTCTGGAGAAAAGGAAAGGTGACATTTCGGGTTGTGACCGAAGTCTGAAGAAGGGTTTTGACCCGAAGCGTCACCTATTCCTTTTTTCCAGAGATGCTGCCTGACCCATTGAGTTACTCCAGAATTTAGTGTCTATCTTTTAAACAAACCAGCATCTACAGTCCCTTCCTACACAAAGTTCATTTGATGGCCCACTCTGTGACCAGATCTCCTCGAGGATTTTCTTTTCTTGAGACAGGATACCATTTCTTTCCCAATGCAAGGCAATTGGATGAAAATTTATAGTGAAGCAACTAGTTAAAAAAATAACAAAAGTAAAAAGTAACAAGTCTCACCAGTTCAAAAGAACGGAGACACAACCAAAGGGAAGAAGTACATTGACAACCACAAAACCTATTACCCTGATATATAGATTACAGTGGAGCAATAAGCCATTGGTTCACCTGGTCTATGTTTAGTTTAGTTTATTGTCACTGTACCAAGGTACAATGAAAAGCTTTTGTTGTGTGCGAACCAGTCAGCGGAAAGACTATACATGATTACAATCGAGCCAGCCACAGTGTACATACACGTGATAAAGGGAATAACTTTTAGTGCAAGATAAAGTCTAGTAAAAAGTCTGATTATGATAGTCCGAGGGTCTCCAATATGTATGCTCCATCCCACCCCATCTATTCTGGTGATCTATAATTGAGGATATAAGACAATAACTGCAGATGCTGGTACAAATCGAAGGTATTTATTCACAAAATGCTGGAGTAACTCAGCAGGTCAGGCAGCATCTCGGGAGAGAAGGAATGGGTGACGTTTCGGGTCGAGACCCTTCTTCAGACTGATGTCAGGGGGGCGGGACAAAGGAAGGATATAGGTGGAGACAGGAAGATAGAGGGAGATCTGGGAAGGGGGAGGGGAAGAGAGGGACAGAGGAACTATCTAAAGTGGGAGAAGTCGATGTCACAAAATGCTGGAGTAACTCAGCAGGTCAGGCAGCTCACAAAATGCTGGAGTAACTCAGCAGGTCAGGCATAGATCCATACCCCAAAAAGTCAAAGATTGAGTATGGAAGTGTATCTAAATGAGGGAACTGTATACATTTTTAAGCGGGTGAAAAATAATAACAAAATAATGGGCCAGTAGGGATGTGCGGCGCTCAGCTTGTTTGGCTGATCGGCTAAAAGCTTGTTTCATGTAAAATTCGATGCTCTAATGCAAATAGTTTGTTGTTTGGATTAAGTTAACTCTTAGATATATTGGCGTAAAGGTGCATTGCTTTTGATTTGGATGAATGTAAATACTGAGGCTTCTGCATTGACTTAATTTGAAGCTACTTTTATTTGCTGAAACATTTCTTAAAGGAAGAATCTCCTCAAAGCAAGCAAAAGCGAACCGGTAGAGTAGAGCAAAAGAAAATTAGTTCTCTTGCATTGTATTTATTAAAGAAAACAAGTGTTCTTCAGTCGTTGCAAAAGCAGTTCAGAATGAAGTTAGAGTTTAAAAATAGCATTCCTGACGTTGGTTAGGTGCTGTCTGAAGTGTGCGTGGAGGCAGATGGCTACGTGACGTACAATTGGGATTTCTAATTACTCACTGTGGGATATGACTTAAAAATCATTGATAGTGCAACCACTGGATTGAAGTTATGTATTTGAATGGAATCATTGGGACAATGTACTATCAATAAGATAAAGTCTGCCTGTTGTATTCTTAAACATAACAAAACTACTGCAAAGTCATATTACAGATGTTTCCGGGAACTATTTATGTGCCTTATGCTGTGATATGCGTGCCTAATGCCAATCAAACACATTTTGTACTTCAAACTTGTGTTCACTCTTAATAACTGACGGATCACTTTTTAGTCCCACCCAAACTGAGTACTCAATATTCAAAGTATCACTCCTTGCTAAACATACTTTGAATTATACTAGAGTGCACTCATGTGGGATGTGTAGAATAAGTTGGGTTCAAAATGTACTGAACATAGGATTACCCTTTGTAAAGCTACCCATTGTGATTATTTTTTTTTTTCCTTCAGATTCATGAATGAAGCTTACAGAAAATGCTCGAGTCACTTCTGACAAAAACGAGAGTAGAATGAATACACAGCCCAGTGGGTGGTGTTGAATTTTGTCATTACCTGACCTTGGGTGAATGCCTTTATGTCACCAGGAATTTCTTGCTCGCAAGCAGGATAGTTTTGTGAACACACTTTTTCTGCCGCTGCATATTCAGCTATAGTAAAGGCAAAACATATCTAATCTGTCGCGATACCACATCGGTAATTTCTTTCAAAAATTAAACTCAATGAGAATATTATCTGTAGCATTGAAGGCACCACCTTAGTTCTTATTATTAATATGCCTCTCCTGGAGATATTTGGACTTTTAGTTTCCGAGCAATCCTCCTGTTATGTTGTTTCCTGATCTGCAATTATAAATTACATTTTGTTAAAATATACATTCGTTGCCCATTGAGGTTGTACAACTGACAAATGTTTACGTGCACATCTTTGACATTTAAAATGTTCATAATATGAATGGAACACTTCTTTTACTGCCTTTGGAGATTTGTAACATGAAATCCACTGAGATAGTAACGAAAGCACAAAGTATTTTGAAAAATAATTTTGCCTGCTTCCGAAATATAGCTGAAGCTTTGTGCACTGACAAAATTCTCCTTGAATACCCTTGAATTAAAGGTGGATCTGCCCGGACTCAAATAGAATGTGGTGTCATCGAGAAAAGTGTAATGCCTCAAGAGAGGAAAATCTAAACGAAAGCTGGGCACTTAAAAAAAATATCTTCTTAATCAGAAATGCTCTCTTATCATGTAAAATTCACATTAGAAAATATAAAGTCTCCCTTCAGCTACTGTGAACAGCTGATGAAGTCAAAAGCGGGAAGACAAATTACTCGGGACAAAGTTTAATAATCAAATTTATGCCTGCAAGTTTCTTGAGACAAGCATGATTTTTAAGGGCCACGTCTTTGCACAAACTGATAACTTCTAGCCTCAAATTATTTGTATTGCACAAGAGATTGTATTTTAATTGTAAATTCTTTCGGTCGTGCACATATTTGTTGATAACTTCAGTGTCACTTTCCCTAAATCATTCTACAAGTTAGGTTGGTTTTGGATTTTTGAAAGATACCAGACTTGTAGATCCACCCGATACGATGCTGAGCTGTCTTTTGGTTACTACATCCAATTATAATGATCACCCATTATAACAAGTCACGCACAATGTCACTATTCTCCACGCTTCTTTTCAATACTCAAATGCTTTGTATTCTTTACTGAGGAAAAGCAGTTACAGCTAAAAAAATGAGACGTACAGTGTTCAGAGTTCTATATTTGTTAAATCAGATTGATTATAGTTATATAAAATATCGCAAAACAATTAAAAAAAGTTTTGTCCATTTCTTTATTTTGGTAAAATTATTTCCTCTTCTCTGAAGGCCGTGATTCTTTACCGGGAGTCAATTTCATGAGCGCTGTTTACCTTTGGCACATCATTTGTGCAATAGCCTTGACAGTGAGTCTATTTAACCCCAGGGTAGAGACCGTTTCTGTCTGGTTCTGCATATGCTCACATACAGCTGTGGTTAGCGGATCGAGACCAGGTGCAGGTACCTAGGCTGACACTGTCTTCTCTGATCTAGGGCATTGAGGGCAATTGTTACATGCTCCAAGAACAGCTAACTCAGCGCAGATCAACCATGAATCTGTGTTACTTATTAAGCTCCCTGTGTCCGCGGAGCCTGGATAGCTGTCCATTTTGTAATTTAATTTAAAATTATAAAGCTTGCAATTTTTTTTGAGCAGACCAAATCTGTAAACATTTGATGGTATGTAAAACCTCGCGAATTTAACAATCCCGTGATGTCAAGTTAGCCACGATGATGAAATAAACTGTACTAACACGCTATCCCATCCTTTGTACTTAAAAAAAAAAAAAGTGAAGATTCTTAACCGGCAGTGCATTTTGCTTTGTGTCTATTGCATTTCCTTTGATGCTCCGTGACTCAGTTGTGCGGTAGAGCAAAGGAGGACGGGTTCAGGCTTGCTTCATTCCACGGCAGATGTGAAGCTTGTCCACGTTTCAGGCGGAAATTATGGCTTTGAACAGGTCTCGCAGATGACATAATTAGAACTGAAAATATAAACATTTTTAAATGTCTAACAAGTCATTATTTTTGTCAACAATGCTGCTAATTTTAGTTTTTAATCAAAACAAAGTGGCAAATGACCGCATTTGCTAATGTGATGATGCAAAACACAAATAGACTCGGCCCTTTGTTTTCAAAGGTATGCGTTCCTTTCCCTTGGTTTCCCTTTTAAAGATATAGCTTCAGAAAATGACATTCTTTGTCAACTGGATGAATCTCTCTAATTGGTGTCTGCGAATCGTTTCTTATATTAGCCAGCGACTGCTGAATATCTGAACCTACGTACAGAGATACCTATTTGCCCTATTGACAACCAGCCCACTTGAAGAGGATAAAAACATAGGGGTTAAAATGCTGAGAGAAGGAAAATATTATCCAAAATATTTTAGACCATTACCTTTCTGTCAGTAATTGTTTAAATTGTGATCTAATGTTATGACCCTTTTGATTCATTTTTGGAAAGAAAATATTCAGAGAAAATGAGAAAAATATTTCATGGCAAATTGTTCAACTCTGCTCCAATCTCTAATAGCCACTCCTGAAGCCTATAGTCATTTGCTGTGTTGATTTGATTTAAAAACTAAAATTAGCTGCTTTGCTGACCAAAATAATTATTTTCATCTTTTAGTTTGCTTTTATATATGAAGAATTTGATTTTTATCAAAGTTTTGTCATCCACCATTTGACTCGTAAATGCACACATGATCTGTAAAACATGTGACAGTAGGTGTGATTTCATAGATACGTTTCTGGTGTTCATTTTATTCATTCACCCTGAGCAGAAGCTCAAAACCAAGAAAACTAAGCAAATGTGGGAAGTGGGAAGCCTTTAAAAGATGTTCACGGCTCAATAAACATTAAGTACAATGGAGACTTTTGCCATGAAAAGTGGTTATAAACACCTGTTGTTTGTCAAACAAGTTGTGCTTCATGTTGACCATAGATTGGAAGCTTATTATAAACTTGATTTTTTCCCCCCTGCCTTGTAAAGTGGTTTGAGCTGACAAAGTTTGTGACCATCAGAGAATTGTGCTAACTTTTAAAAATATTTTGCCTGTTGTGAACAGCCATTGTCACATATTTTACTTGACAGCAAACATGTGTATTTATGTCAATGAGGGCTACTCAATATACAGTGAGTAGCCGTGATAATTACCATCACTGCAATTCACGGTCAAATTCGGCTTTAAGATAAATAGGAAAAATATAAATGCTGCCCTCTGCTTCTTTCCTTTTCCTTCCAACCATGAATTCATAACCTTATTCATGCATTTCCACCAACTCATATTAATGGGAAATGCTGGAGTTTAATATTGGACCAGAAAATAAAACCCTTTGAAGAGAGTCCATTTGTAAAAACACAACAAGATATAATTAATTAGAGTTTTGCATTTCACAATGCACATTGTGGAATTGTATTCACTGTACGATCATCGGTTAGTTCAATAGTTTAATATTTATTTCATTTCATAAATGCGTCGGTGACTTGACGTAGGCAACCGTGAATAAACTACTTCAGAAACTAACCGCAACTTTTATTTTCATGTGCAATCTTTGTGTTTTAATGCCATTTTATCATTTAGCTTGTGGTTCTTCTGGTGCAGGTTGTGAATGGAAATTGGTTGCTCCTGACTAATTGGCTTCTCCATTCCTTTTGTGTGCAAACACACTATGCATATTTTAAAATATAATGTAATATGTGAGAGTTTCAAAAAATAAAGACCATTGTCTTTGGCAGTATTGCTGTCCCCATTTGAATAAATTGGTTTAACCTTCCCCCGCTCAGCAAAGCTTAAAAAAAAAGTTCAGGGTAACCAGCATCAAATAGATTTATTTATATGTACATAGGAAGATGTGTCACTGCAAAGCAGAAGCTTGCAGCTACTAATTACAGGTTCTGAACATATTATTATTTGCTATTGGTGCTGTGAGACCACATTGAGTGTCTTGTATATATTCCAGGAGTAGGAAAATTGGAAAATTACTAAGACACAATGCACGAGGCACTGAAAAGAGTGTTAAATGATCCACACTTAAAGGAAGAGTTGAACTATGGACCTCTTTCTGCCATCGCTTTGTGTAGAATAAATGTTATGATAAATTGAAAAGCACCCCGAAGGATCTCGCACTGAAGTGCTTTGTATGACATCTTTATACATTCTTTTAAATTCTTGCATTGATTGTATTATTTAAAACCAACAAACTCTGCTAATGCATGCCAGGGAAATTGAACAGACAGCTTCATGTTTTGGGATATCAATAGAAGTGTAAAATGGTGATCTTATTGTAGGGTAGTATGGGGAATACCCAGGTTTTGGAGGTGGGGTGTGGCCTGTAATTTGGGTCTGCGTTCGGCTGGTTGACTTTGAGTGCTGCTGTAGCAGGAGGAACTTGGTTTGTGCTCCTGTAAAAGATGGACACATTCTGCATCTGGTTTAGTGGTGTCCATTCATCCTGCCTACTTTAATTCCGATCTGTGCTTTGCTCACAAATCATTCCTTTAATTTAGTTCTTTTCGCATTCTGTTTGCAATGAATTTTCTGCTTTAACTTTCCATAATTCACTTTTTTTTTGTTTCAACTTATTAATGTCGTAAAACAAGTTGGGAAAAATACCTGTGATTAACTCAATTACCATCTGGAAGAAAATTGGATTAGCAGCATTTTGTGGTTTTTTCCCCCCCCAAAAATGTAACAATGCAGTTTATTTTTCATCTTTTCCTTGTTAAAATGTGCCAGCCACACATTTAAAAAAATCATTTTTTTAAACAAAGCTTTCCAAATATTAACATGTGCTATTTCACTTATAAAATTGTTAGTGATGTCGTAACAGAGAGGAGAATTGAAATTTGTATTCGAGTTTATATATATATGTTGAACGCTGTGAAAGGGGATTCATTATTCATGGGTTAAAATATGAAAATATGGCCTGTGGGCTTTGACTAGTTTGGATCTGAACTACAAAATAGCAAATTTTCTGCCTGTTTCTGCTGGTGAGCACACAGGTCAAAATGCAGACCTCAAGACTGTAGCACAAGGATGATGCACAGACAAACTAGGAAAACAAAATTGCTAATTTATTGTTTCCTTTTGTGCTAAGATCTCACTCTCACTCTCTCTCACACACACACACACACACACACACACACACACACACACACACACACACACACACACACACACACACACACACACACACACACACACACACACATACACACATACACTAACACAGACACACAGAGACACATAAACACGCATACACACATATTGATGCACACACTGACACACATATGGACACGCACACACAACACACACACACACACACTAAAGGGCCTGTCCCACGTAGGTGATTTTAAGGCGACTGCCGGCGACTAGGCTGTCGCCGGGGTGTCGCGGGCATGATCGTGAGGAGTCTTCCAAAGATCGTAGTGGATCTCGGCGCGTCGCCGAGAAATCAAACGGTTTGAAATCTCTCGGTAACAGCTGGCATGTCGCCAGGTACGTTGCTTATTGCGGTCGCTGTCGCCTGCTGTCCCCAGGTTTGATAGGTTCTCTTAAGACACATTTAGAAGCACGTAATATTAAAATAAGTAAAATCATTTCAAAATACCATAAAATGCTCGTGTTTAACCAATTTATTTACCGTCAGGACATTTGACAGGTAGATTGGAGGCGACAGTTTGACGGTCAAGTAAGCGTAGGAATTTTCGCGATGTTTTTGGCCTCAGCCATCTATATACTAAAACTCTCGTTTGTTATCTTGTTTGTGACTGAACTTCAGCCAAAACGGTACACGATAGCGCAACAATTTTAGTCCCACCTTACTCACCATTGTTACTTTAGTGTTAATGCAAGCAGTTTTATTGAAATCGGTGTTATATTTTTTAAGTTATTTACATTTTTAAGTTTAAAAGGAGAGGAGGGGAGGAGGGAGAGGGGAAGGGGGGAGGGGGGGGGTTGAGGAGAGAGGGGTGGGGGGGAGGACAGGGTGCTGCACCAATGCAGGAGAGGTTTGGGCCCAACGGGTCCACTTGGTCTAGTTACATTTAAAGTGGGCTCCAAACCCAGATATTCAACCCAGAAACCAGATATGCATCTCCCTTACATTTTCAAAGAATGCCCACACACTTTTCACAAAACTTCACTGAACTGCTTTTTAATTTTTTTTTTTAATACAGCTGTTAGTAAACTGGAAGTAAATCCAGTTTATGCCTTGTTACAGTGAAGCTTGGTTTTTAAATAACCCATACAAGGTGTTATAGTTCAAAACTCTCAAGTACTTACTGACTTGTCAGTGATTTCAGCGAAAATTAGGATGCCAGAGAAGCATTGACAGCGTGGGAATTTTCATGATGTTTCAGAAGACGCTGTAATCTCGACCTGACTCGGCATGGTCGTGGTCATTGTCGTCAGGTAAAAGAAAAGTTTGGCGATCTGCTACGACTTTGACAGTCGCCGGCAGTCGCCAAAAAGATCGCCTAAGTGGGGCAGGCCCTTAATACACACACAAGGTACCACACGCACACACAGTGACACTCACACAGTTTAAATAACGAGTTAGAAGTCTTGCATAAAACAAACAGAATATCAGTTGCAGCGGATGGGAAACTGGCACTGAATTGTGGACTGCTTGAGTTATGCGAGTGTTGGGAATGTGATTTGTGCCAGGAGTTTGGTGTCAGATGCTCAGTGGAGGCAGGAGAGAGTGTGAGAGACTACAGATGAAATTTGTCTCAGGGCTAGAGCCATGATCCTGGAATTAATTCAGCAGAGTCAAAATCATTTGGGACGGAATGATAGAGCCATACTCATTCCTAAAATGAGCTGTGCTGTATTAACAAGGCTATGCTAACCTAATCAAACCTGACATGGAGGAATAATCCATACTTGATTGGAGGATTTTTGATTGCATGTAGGTACATACATGCTTTTATTCTTGAAACAACTCTGTCTCTTTATCTAAAAGGAGGCTGAGTAGGGAACGGTTTCTCTGCAATAGCCCTGAGAACATTTAGTCAGACAAATACAATGTATATGAGGGAGTACTAAAACACTAGTCATGTGTTCATTTTTTTTGTGCTTTGTAACATTAGCAACAAATGTTTTAAACCATTCAATAGAGGCATAAGCTATTTAATTTAAATTGTTTAGGAATTAGCGGAGAGGTTTCACGTCAGCATTGCAATATGTTTGTCACAGATATAATTCAGGAAAAATTGGAATTTAAAAAGTTTCATTTTTATTTTTAAAAATGTCTATTTTTTTAAATCAATGAAGCGACCTAATAATATCAAGAAGTTTTGAATGAACAATATTCAAGTAAAATTCGAATAAAAAGGTTCACATTTGTTTTAAAAATGTCAATTCTTATTTTTATTGATGAGGCAACCAAATAATATAAATGATGTTTTGAATGAATAATATTCAAGAAAAATTTGAATAAAAAAAGTTTCATATTTGTTTTTAAAAAAGGTCAGTTTTTAAAAATTTACGAGGCAGCCAAATAATATCAAGAAGTTTTGAATTAACAATATGTAAGAACTTGTCATGTCATACAGTTGTGACTCGGGAGTCTTGTGGTCTGGATGTAATGTGCCTCTGGCGACCAAAGCATTTCTGGCAATTCCTGATTGTGCTGCTGTACAGCTGTCCATCAGTGTGTAGCCAACAGCTTCCCAGGTTGACTTTCCTTTGGAGCTCCTTGCCTCCGCTCGGCGACCTCACCATCATCACAGCTCGGCTGGCTCCAGGAATGTTCTTGCGGAGAATTCTTCAGGGAGTTAATATGTACCCTCCCACTCCCTGGCACAGGCCACATCGTGCTGCACCACCCACAGCTGAGCAACCCTATACATGCAGAGGAAGTTGAGGTAAGGCACTGTAAACGCATGAAAGACACTGAATGGAACCAAAAGAAACCCCGTCTACCATTTGTCTCTAATTGTAAAAATATATATCTTGAGACATTCCCATCTCAATAATTCTACCAAATAATAAGATGTGAAAATGAAGTTCAACTTATTAGTCAGTTCTGGAGTTTGGCCAAATTGAGGACAGAAAGTTGCATGAAGACTAATTGGTGGGTTTGAGGGAAATTAGTCGACCTAGATATTCCTTTGAATTCTGAAACATGGGTACGTCTAAGCCATCTTCTGCCATTGTACTCCCTCATAATCTCCATGAAGCATCCCTCGACCAGCCGCAGAATTCTTGAGGCATTCCACACAACATAGGGATCCTCGAAATTATGGCTCCAAATTACAGCTCACAGCATTCATTATTTCCCTGAATATTTTCTTTGTGCGTTTTTTTTAAAACCACTCTCAGCACTGCCCTTGCGGAAAAGCATTCGAAACTAATCAAAGTTCTGCCCTCATTGCAATTAATGGCGATTGAGATTTTCCTGCCTTTTGAGACAGTCTCCATTCTGGTGCCTTTTAGACGGAAAAATAATAGCACTGTTGGCCTGGCAGTAGAGTGATTTATTGGTTTTAAATGTATTCTCTGATTGAATTTAAATGGCATACTAATGTGTTTGCTGATCAGGACTTTTAGAAAGACAGATTCTTAAACCAACGTACGGCCATGTCAGGGAAACAGTTAGCTTTTATGTATTTTCTAAACTGTATTTCCTTTATCAACATTTAATGGAGGTAATTTGCTATTTTGTAAATTAACTAAAAGGTCCACTGACATAAATATATCTAAAATAGTTCATAATAGTGTATCCACGTGTGTACGTCTGTTTAATCTATGGCAGACAGAGCCACATGTCAGTGCTGCAGTTTTAAATGAACTTGTAGGAATCTGCTACAGAGTAATGGCAGTAGTGTGATCAGTGGCTACTGCATGGCTTCGTGTTTTCACCAGGAAACCAGGTGCCTATGACTTTAAAGTAAAGATAGAGATACAGCACTGAAACAGGGCCTTCGGCCCACCGAGTATGCGCCGACCAGCGATTACCCCGTACACTAACACTATCTTACATACTAAGTGCAATTTTACAACCGCCTGCAAACCTATACCTCCTTGGGGTGTGGGAGGAAACCGGAGCACCCGGAGAAAACCCATGCGGTCACATGGGTGTAGAGGCAGCGCCCGTTGTCAGGATTGAAACTGGGTCTTTGGTGCTGTAGGCAATAAATCTACCATTGCGCCACCGTACTGCCCTATGGAATAAGTTACAATTGGTAGATCAATATGTTAGTGAAATTAATTGTTGCATCTTGCCATCGTTGTAGGTGAATCCCACACGCATTCCCACTTTCCAGCTTTTTCTAAACATAATCATTCCATTGTCGGTGAACTATTGTCCACAATTGATCCATATAAGTAGCTCTGTTGTTGACCTACCTAACTAATCACCTCCACTCTCCATTGTCATTCTATAGAAAATTGGTCCACCATTCATTGTTTACAATTATTTGCATGTTTGCCTGTTGATCTTTTCATATCATTGCTGCTAACTTCCATTGTTCATTTAGTCCCAACCTCTAAGGACAACGGGCCTTTATGGCCAAGTTAAGACTCGAACATTTAAGAAACATGTTAAGGGTGCAAGAAAGCACCTAAATAAAAGGTGACTCTTGTGTGTAAGAAGGAGCTGCAGATGTTGGTTTAATCCGAAGATAGACACAAAAAGCTGAACTCAGCAGGACAGGCAGCATCTCTCGAGTGAGAAGGAATGGGTGATGTTTTGGTGCCTGTCCTGCTGAGTTACTCCAGCTTTTTGTGACTCTTGTGTACTGACTCAGTGTGGCCTTCGTTCCTAAACTCTTATACTTAGTACAATTGTGCCTAATGCATAGTAGGATTGTCACAGAACTGTATACAAAAAAAAAAGAATTTCACTGTGCTTGGGTACACGTGCCAATAAAGTACCATTGAACCATTGATATTGCTGTCCATGTGCATAATTACTGTCTATTGTTGGTCCATCTTCATAATGGTCTGCTTATATATTCACTCCCATTGTTGGTTTATTTATGTTCCACCCGATTCTTATTTGTTGGTCCATCTATATTTCACACTTCTATTCCTTTTGCCTTATGGGAGTGGGTGGCAGAGGGAGTCCTTGGTCTAGTCATAGCAGGTAGGTGGGACTAAGTGTAGCTGGGACATGTTGGCCGGTGTGGGCAAGCTGGGCCGAAGGGCCTGTGTGATTCTAGGACTCTATGTTATGACTCCCACTGTCACTCTATTATTCCCACTTTCTACAATTGGTCTATCTATATAATTAGAGTCCATTTTTGGTTGGTCTATAACATTATTCCCAGTGTCAATTGTCGGTCAGCCTCGACGATGGATGTCACTATCCATTATTGATCTGTACAAATGCTGTCAACGTTGTCGGGGTCTACCCCGGGTCTCTGGGACTGTAAGACTGCAGTTCTACTGCTGCACCATCATGTCATCCCCAAATTTCAGATTTCAATTGTGAGCCTTCACAGTGGGAATCAGCTAGAGATCTTTCTATTTTTCATTGACTCTTCTAGGAGGTATGCAGTCATGGGCTATTGGATGACAACAGGATCTGGATCTTTGTGTCCAAAACCCTCCTTAAGCATTGTCTCAGCTCTTCAATGAAGAATGAATCAGACTGCGCAGTGGTAGAGATACTGCCTGACAGTGCCAGGGACCCAGGTTCGATTCTGATTGCGGGTGCTATCCGTATGGAGTTTGTGACCACGTGGGTTTCCTACAGGTGCTCCGGTTTCCTTCCACATTCAAAAGACGTGCGGGTTTATAGGTTAATTGGCTTTGGTGACATGTCCTGAAAGTGCAGGATACAGCTAATGTATGGGCGATCATTGGTTGATGCGGACTCGTTGGGACCGGGCACCTCTAAAACTAGAAGTGAAAAATGGCTAAACCTTGCAAATTGTAATTTAGTCAAATTGTAAGCAGGGAGGAGAAAAGAAAACTGTAGAAATATTCTACAACTGTATAGCGGAGTCAGGGGGTATGGGGAGAAGGCAGGAACGGGGTACTGATTGAGAATGATCAGCCATGATCACATTGAATGGCGGTGCTGGCTCAAAGGGCCGAATGGCCTCCTCCTGCACCTATTGTCTATAAAACTGTAGAAATATGTCGTGGTCGCCACTGACAATTTATTCAGTTATCAAGTGGTGAAATCTTTACTGAAAGATTAACATTTGTTAAATAATCATTGCATGTTTACTGGAAATTGTGCCATTCTCTACTCCTAACAGGTTACCCGAGTTCAATATATTTAGGCTGTGAATTTTAAGCTTTCATTAGTTCATCAAATCACAACATATTACATCATGTTGTGGTTGTCTTTGAGAAAGCAGCAACTGACACAGCTCTGTGGCTCTTGCACACAAATGCAAACATGTGGTATGGAATGGAGACTGCTACGTTTCTGCTGAATGGGCTTGAGGTCATTGGCCTACGTCCAAACATTGACTGGTTGATTGTGCCTCGTTCCCATCGCGCTCCTACCATTGGGAAGAAGGTACAGCGGCCTGAGAACCACCTGGTTCAAGGACTACTTGGTGCAGCGGTAGAGTTACAATAGACAATAGGTGCAAGAGGAGGCCATTCGGCCCTTCGAGCCAGCACTGCCATTCAATGTGATCATGGCTGATCATTCTCAATCAGTACCCCGTTCCTGCCTTCTCCCCATACCCCCCTGACTCCGCTATCCTTCAGAGCTCTATCCAGCTCTCTCTTGAATGCATTCAGAGAATTGGCCTCCACTGCCTTCTGAGGCAGAGAATTCCACAGATTCACAACTCTCTGACTGAAAAAGCTTTTCCTCATCTCAGTTCTAAATGGCCTACCCCTTATTGGCCCCTTGTTCTGGACTCCCCCAACATTGGGAACATGTTTCCTGCCTCTAACGTGTCCAACCCCTTAACAATCTTATACGTTTTGATAAGATCTCCTCTCATCCTTCTAAATTCCAGTGTATACAAGCCTAGTCGCTCCAGTCTTTCAACATATGATAGTCCCGCCATTCCGGGAATTAACCTAGTGAACCTACGCTGCACGCCCTCAGGACCAGAGACCCAGGTTTGATTCTGACTACAGGCATTGTCTGTGCGGAATTTGTACGTTAGCCCTGTGTCCTGCATGGGTTTTCCTTGGGTGCTCTGGTTTCCTCCCACACACCAAAGACATAGGGATTTGTAAGCTAATTGGCTTCGGTAAAGATTGTTAATTGTCCCTAGTGTGTAAGATAGTGCTAGTGTACAGGAATCGCTGGTCAGCACTGAACTAGAACTAAACTAATGCTTCACAACAAACGTCAGGCTCTTGAACACTACACAACACTGATCTCAGTAATTATGAACTTATGGACCCTCGATTATCGAAACATACAGCAGGACCTTGATCATCTGGGCAAGTGGGCTGAGGAATAGCTGATGGAGTTTTAAAGCAGAAAAGTGCAAGGTGTTGCAATTTGGGAAGTCAAGCCAGGGCAGGACCTTCATAGTGAATGGTAGGCCCCCGTGGAGTTTTGTAGAGCAGAGTAGATCTAGGAGTGCAGGTCAATAGGGCCTGTTTCTGTGCTGTATAACCCTATGACTGTCATCGGTTGCACTACGGACTGTTTTTTATGCACTACTATTAGTTATTAATTTATAGATTTTCTTCTTGGATTATTTTATT
The DNA here is from genome assembly GCF_053455715.1 of Rhinoraja longicauda. Lineage (NCBI taxonomy): Eukaryota > Metazoa > Chordata > Chondrichthyes > Rajiformes > Arhynchobatidae > Rhinoraja > Rhinoraja longicauda. The sequence goes on from NC_135958.1 coordinate 69,015,036, forward strand.
TATCTGCGTGTATTACATTTTTGGTCTTATTCAGCTGCTGCAAATAAGAATCTCATTGCTCCACGGTGGGAGCACATGGCAATTAAACACTCTGGACCTGGCTCCTGACTCTCTTCAAATGGGCTGGAGGCTCGAGTAATCCCCGCATTCACTCTATCCCCGCCCGTCCTTCCACCGCCCTAATCGTCCTGCTAGTTTCACTGTTTGCATCCCTTTGTTATCACCTCTTCCACAGACAACAATGGACCATTGTGGGCTCCACCTTTCCTTGGTCACCGGTGCCGGCTCTGATTTGTTCTCAACTTTTTCGTATGTTTGGTTGACCACTCCCCCGACTCTCAGTCTGCGGAAGGGTCTCGACCCAAAACGTTGTCTATTCCTGTTCTCCAGAGGTGCTGCCTGACCCGCTGAGTTACTCCAGCATTTTGTGTCTATTTCAGGAGAAACAGAAATTGGGTGCTGTTGTGCAATGTCTGGTTAGTAGAGGGGGAGGGGGTGTGGGGTGGGGGTGGGGTTGGGGGGGGATGATTTATTGGACTCTGATGGATTTCTGACTGTGCTTAATCTCAAGTTTATGCTGAATTGAGCTCACTCGGATTCTGTTGACATGCCTGTGGCCATGTATCTCATAGAATTAACGGATGCAAGCAGTGGTTGTCATCCATACAAATAGCACGTCAAGTGATCCCATTCCCACCAGCTAGACTGGGAATCAAGGTGCCATTCATTGTAAATAGGAGCTCATGGATGAAAGTGATTCTTAAAGAAGGAGGAAGACCTGAGTGACATTTTAAATATGGACCCGTCAGGTTTATCCATCTTTAACGTGAGCCTCCTGATTTTGTTGCTTGTCTCCCGATTGTCGCGGCTTGTGCAACGTTTCTTACCGTGCTGTCTGCTTCTCAAAACCTGGTTTGGCTGCCTGCATGTGATGAGGTGTGAGCAGTCAGAAGACGGGCCTTCTCTCCTGAGATGCTGCCTGACCCGCTGAGTTACTCCAGCATTTTTGTGAGCAATCAGAGGTCTGCCTAGAGTAGGGGCGTCCGAATGTCACAACCCTCGTCAAATGGGCGGCACGGTGGCGCAGCGGTAGAGTTGCTGCCTAGCAGCACCGGAGACCCGGGATCGATCCCAACTACGGAGGCTATCCGTACGGATTTCTCCCCGTGACTGCGTGGGTTTTCTCCGAGATCTTCAGTTTCGTACCACACTCCAAAGATGGACAGGTATAGACAATAGACAATAGGTGCAGGAGGAGGCCATTCGGCCCTTCGAGCCAGCAGATTGGATTAGCTAGATTGGTCTGTATTTTGGTAAATTGGCTTGGTGTATATGTAAATTGTCCTTGGTGTGTGTAGTATAGTGTTAATGTGCGGGAATCGCAGGTCGGCGTGGACTCGGTGGGCTGAAGGGCCTGTTTCCGCGCTGTATCTCTAAACTAAACTAAACTAAAAATGCTTGTTGAACACGAGTCTTTAGTGCATATTTGGCCGTATGCCTCAGGTAGTGTTTTGCCATTGTTGTCTTAGGGCCAGGTTCAGGAATATTTGCTGCCCCTCCTCTGATGTGAACCCTTGGCATTCCAACGCGGGCTCATTTCTTCCTTGCAGCTATCCATCTCCCGACCTCTACAGTTTTTCTCTTTGTCCTTCGCTCGAGGACAGAAGCGGATGGTAGGGGCGGCACGGTGGCGTAGCGGTAGAGTTGCTGCCTTACAGCGCCAGAGACCCGGGTTCGATCCTGACTACGGGTGCTGGTGCTGTCGGTACAGAGTGTGTATGTTCCCCCTGTGACGGCATGGGTTTTCTCCAGATGTATCGGTCACTTTGTATGTTTTCATTCCTTGTTCCAATGCCTTGATCACCTTTACTCCGTGTCTTTGCCCCTCTCCCTTTTCCCTGCTCCACATGGGCACTAAGTCCTTTTTTTCCCTGACTGCTCTGTAGTAAAAAGATAGGAACAGGTGTTGAGATGAAGAACGGTTGTCACAGCAACTGAATGATGGGACAGATTTGGCAGGAGGGGAAGTGTATTAATTATGGCAGAATAGAGGCAGCACAAATGGACAACAAAGTAAAACATTGTACATTGCTTTTGAAAAGACTCCAAGAGCAGATGAAGAATAATGGTGAAAGATGACCAGAAAGGGTACTTGTAAATAATAAACACTAAGAGATGTTTTGGGGCGGCACGCGGTGGCCCAGTTGTAGAGTTGCTGCCTTACAGCGCCAGAGACCTGGATTTGATCCTGACTGCGGGTGCTGTCTGTGTACGTTCTCCCCGTGACCGCGTGGGTGTTCTCCATGTGCTCTGGTTTCCTCCCACACTCCAAAGACGTGCAGGTATGTAGGTTAATTGGCTTCGGTAAGAAATGTAACTTGTCCCTATTGTGTGGGATAATGCCCGTGTACAGGGATAATCTCTGGTCGGCGCGGTCTCGCGGTGGGCCGAAGGGCCTGTTTCTGCGCTGTATCTCTAAACAAAAACTGAACGGTAATTGTTGAGCAGTGTTCCACGCATAACGAGCGGGTTTCATTTTTTAACCTTGAGAAAGCAACTTTTCTAATAGTTATAATCCTAAATACATGCTTCCAGAACCAGCCGAGCCTCGAGCCAAGCTGCAAAGTTGCACCATTGCATCTCTTATTCAATGTGATAAAGTGCCCAGCTATGTTTGTTCACAAAATACAGACAATCTAGCTAATTACCACCGTATCTCAGTCGTTTGCAAAGTGACGCAAGGTGTTATCAAGAGTGCGATCTACCTGCACTTACTCTCCGATCACTCATGCTAAGTTAAGTTCATTGTCTTCTGCGTAGGTACAGTGAGGTGCAGATACAATGACATTCTTGGTTGCAGCAGCAGCAGCAGCAGCATCACAGGCACATAAACTCAGACAGCACTGAGACCTACCTGGCGGGGGACGGCCGAGATCAAAGGGGGAACCCGGTGATGGGGCCGTCCGAGAACGAAGAAATGGATATCATTCAAGCATGGGCCATTAAGTGGCAAGTAACATTTGTGCCAGTGGCAGGTAACATTTGTTCTACAAGCATGCTTCGTGATGGCCAACAAGGGCGTGTAACCACTTACACTTGACATTCAGTGGCATTACCGTCACTGAATCCCCTGCCTTCAATATCCTTGGGAGGTCACCATTGTCCAGAAGCACAACTAAAGCAGACACATAAACACAGAGGCTGCAACAGCAGATTAGAGGCTAGGTAGAGTGAGCCCATTGACTCACTTCCTGACACAGTGAGGCCCTATCCAATATCCACAAGGCACCTCGGGAGTATGACGGAATATTATTCATTTACTCGGATAAATTCAGTGCCAACAACCGTCAAGAAATTTGCCAGCATCCTGGACAGAGCAGACTGATTAATTGCCACCCCATCATCGACCCTAAATATTAATTCCCTCACCATCAACCTATAGAACAGCACTGTGCCAAGTGCCCTGCCGTTATTTGCCCAGCGTATAGAATTGTAGAGTCTTACAGTGTGGAAACTGGCCCCTCGGCCCACACCAGCCAACATGTCCCGTCTACACTCGTCCCACCTGCCTGCGTTTGGCACACATCCCTCTAAACCTGTCCTATCCATGTACTTGTCCAAATGTTTCTTAAGCGATAGTACCTGCCTCAACTACCTCCCCCGGCAGCACATTCCGTACACCTACCACCCTTTGCGTGAAAAAGTTACCCCTCAGATTCCTATCAAATCTTTCCCCTCTCATCTTAAACCCATGTCCTCTGGTTCTCGATTTCCCCTACTCTAGGCAAGAGACTCTGTGTGCGTACCCAATCTATTCCTCATGATTTTGTACGTGCTTCTCTGACAGCATCTCCCAAACCCAGCAGCTCTGCCACCATAAGGACAAGGGCATCAGGTTAATGGGAACATGTGGAGGAAGGAACTGCAGATGTTGGTTTACACCAAAGATAGACACATGATGCTGGAGCGACTCAGCGGGACACGCAGCGTCTCTGGAGAGAAGGAATGGCTGACATTTCGGGTCTAGACCCTTCCTCAGGGTATAAGTGTGTGTGCAGTGTACCAGCGTGTGTGCGCAGTGCATCACTGACCCTTCAGGGTCTTGACCCGAAACGTCACCCATTCCTTCTCTCCAGAGATGCTGCCTGTCCCGCTGAGTTACTCCAGCATTTTGTGTCTAACATGGGAATATGAGCACTGGCAGGTTCCCTTCTGTGTTGCACTTGGAATTATTTTGCTGCTCGGTTATCTTCACTGAGTTTAACTCCTGAAAGGTGTATCTTACCCCCATATTCTAAATGGAAATTAGGGATGGGCAAAGAATGTTGGTTTTCCTTTAGTCAAGTCAAGTCTACATACATACACTGCGCACACGCTGATACATTGCGCGCGCGCTGATACACTGTACACATGCACACGTTGATACGCTGCGCGCGCGCTGATACACTGTACACATGCACACGCTGATACGCTGCGCGCACGCTGATACATTGTGCACATGCACACGCTGATACACTGCACACATGCACGCGCTGATACGCTGCGCACGCGCTGATACGCTGCGCGCGCTGATACGCTGCGCGCACGCTGATACACCGCACACACACCCACACACTGATACACCGCACACACACCCACACACTGATACACCGCCCACACACTGATACACGCACACACACCCACTGATGCACTGCACACACATACACACTGATATACAGCACACACACTGCGCACGCACACACACTGACACACTGCACACACTGATACACTGCGCATGCACACACACACTGATACACTGCACACACGCTGATACACGTCACACTCACTCACACGCATGCACTTAATACACAATCACCCTCTCACACTGCACACACTCAAGCATACATTGCACGCACGTGCTCGCACATTGCACACACTGATACGCTGCACACACTGCACACACTGCACACACTGCACACACTGATACACCGCACACACTGATACACTGATACTGCTCACACTGATACACCGCACACACTGATACACCGCACACACTGATACACCGCACACACTGATACACCGCACACACTGATACACCGCACACACTGATACACCGCACACACTGATACACCGCACACACTGATACACCGCACACACTGATACACCGCACACACTGATACACCGCACACACTGATACACCGCACACACTGATACACTGATACTGCTCACACTGATACACTGCACACACTGATACACCGCACACACTGATACACTGATACTGCTCACACTGATACACTGCTCACACTGATACACCGCACACACTGATACACCGCACACACTGATACACCGCACACACTGATACACTGATACTGCTCACACTGATACACCGCACACACTGATACACTGCTCACACTGATACACCGCACACACTGATACACCGCACACACTGATACACCGCACACACTGATACACCGATACTGCTCACACTGATACACTGCACACACTGATACATCGCACACACTGATACATCGCACACACTGATACACCGCACACACTGATACCGCACACACTGACACACTGATACTGCTCACACTGATACACTGCTCACACTGATACATCGCACACACTGATACACCGCACACACTGATACACCGCACACACTGATACACTGCACACACTGATACACCGCACACACTGATACACTGCACACACTGATACACCGCACACACTGATACCGCACACACTGACACACTGATACTGCTCACACTGATACACCGCACACACTGATACACCGCACACACTGATACACTGATACTGCTCACACTGATACACCGCACACACTGATACATCGCACACACTGATACATCGCACACACTGATACACTGCACACACTGATACACTGCACACACTGATACACTGCACACACTGATACCGCACACACTGATACACTGCACACACTGACACACTGCACACACTGATACCGCACACACTGACACACTGATACTGCTCACACTGATACACTGCACACACTGATACACTGCACATGCACTCACACTCATACACTGAACACACTCAAGCATATATTGCGCGCTCACACATACATGCTCACACACACACACGCGCTCACACCCATATGCTGCACACACAAGTTGCACATCAACAGCAGACACACACTTCCACCAGACTCGGACTCAAGGTCCCACGTTACAGATACTAATTCTCTGACACCAGGCACACACACTCTCACCCCAGGCATTCACCCCCACACATACATCACACACCAGACACACACTCGCACTCCTGCACCAGACACCCTCACTCTCCCACACCAGCTATACACTCACAGTCCCACACTCGCATTCCTGCACTCTGCTCCCACGCATATTCCCACAGTTGCTCTCACTCCAGACACATTTTTGCACAAATACACACAGTTGGCTTCATGACCGTTTTCCCAAACCTCCGCCCACCCCTGATTAGCCCCCACCGTTCCCATCGAATCCCGCCTCTTGCCTGGCGTCTCTCCAGGCCTTCCCTTTCAACATTTTGGCAGCCCCACCAAGAGGAATAATATTCAAATAGCAGCCCGCTGAAATACGATACCAACCTGTGAAGATCATTAGTTAAGCCCCACATTCCCTGAAGTCTCCAGCCACTGTTAAAATGACCCAAAGTTTTTCTGCAATCTAATAAATAAATGTTTGGCTCGATCTATGCACCATCGTTAAAAAATATACAACTCACAGCGCCTGCCTCCGTAGAGGCTAAATGGTTTTAAACACTGTGGGAACAGGGCTTCCTGAGACATCTCACTGCTCTAAGAATCTGGAATCACTCTCTCTGAACCGTGAATGTTCCCATTAGAATAGCTGCAAGTCTTGGACATTATCGTGGAAAACAAAAAGCACCGCCCTATGGGTTTAGACATTTCTACAATAGCAAATACTCTCAGCACCGGAGTAGGATTCCTTTTACCGACGGCATTGAAGAGTGATGTGTATTGCATCGTACAGCTTGAGAAAATAGTCACAAAAAGCTGGAGTAACACAGCGGGACAGGCAGCCTCTCTGGAGAAAAGGAACAGGTGACGTTTCGGATCGAAACACTTCCTCAGACTGAGAGTCAGGGAAAAGGGAAACGAGAGATATCGAAGCTACATCTTCCAGTTTTCCACAATCACCTATCCATATTCTCCAGAGATGCTGCCTGACCCGCTGAGTTACTCCAGCACTTTGCATCTTTTTTTGTTCATCAGCATCTGCAGTTCCTAGTGTCTCCAATAGTTTAGTTTAGTTGAGAGATACAGCATGGAACCAGGCCCTCCCCCCCCCCCCCCAACCAAATCCAGGCCGACCATCGATCACCAGTTTGAACCAGTTCGTTCTCATCCACTCCGTACACATTAAGTGCAATTTTGGCAGAAGCCGATTAACCTACAAATCCGCACGTCTTTGGGACGTGGGAGGAAACCGGGGAAAACCCACGCGGTCGTAGGGAGAACAGGAAAAACTCCACACAGATTGTGGATGTATCATTCTGACTGACAGTTTGAATCTTTATATCAGCACTTGCATGAAGTCGGCAGTAGGGAGTAACATTTCAATCTGAATCTTTAGCTCACATTCTCTGTACAACCATCTCCCTGCCATTTCAGTTCTCGCCAACGCCTTGTACAATTCTTCTCCCACCTGTAACCCGTCAGATATCCTTCTCTGCTTAATTCTCTTCATACTTTTATACCATGTTATTTTATTTCGTTAGTTCAGATGTTAAATCTGTGGCACGGTGGCACAGCTGCAGAGGCACTGCCTCACAGCGCCAGAGACCCAGGTTCAGTTTAGCTTTAGTTTAGTATCGTTTATTGTCACGTGTACCGAGTTATAGACAATGGGTGCAGGAGGAGGCCATTCGACCCTTCGAGCCAGCACCGCCATTCAATGTGATCATGGCTGATCATTCACAATCAGTACCCCGTTCCTGCCCTCTCCCCATACCCCTCGACTCCACTATCATTAAGAGCTCAATCTACCTCTCTCTTGAAAGCATCCAGAGAATTGGCCTCCACTGCCTTCTGAGGCAGAGAATTCCACAGATTTGCAACTGTCTGAGTGAAAAAGTTTTTTCTCATCTCTGTTCTAAATGGCCTACCCTTTATTCTTAAACTGTGCCCCCTGGTTCTGGACTCCCCCAACATTGGGAACATTAGGAGTTACAGTGAAAAGTGTTTTATTGCAGGCAGTTCAGCCAGTGGGAAGACTAGACATGGTTACAATCAAGCCATCCAAAGTGTACAGATATAGGATAAAGGGAATAACATTTAGTGCAAGTCCAATAAAGTCTGATTTAAAGATGGTTCAAGAGTCTCTAATGAGGTAGATGGTAGGGACTGCTCCCTAGTTGGTGAGAGGATGGTTCAGTTGCTTGACAACAGCTGGGAAGAAACTGTCCCTGAATCTGGAGGTGCACGTTCCCCGCACACTAGCACCATCATACACACACCAGGGACAACTCACAATTTCACCAAGCTAATTACCCTACAAACCTGCCCATCTGTGGAGTGTAGGTGGAAATCAGAGGTCCTGGAGAAACCCCAAGCAGTCACGGGGAGAACATGCAAACTCCGTACAGACAGCAACCACAGTCAGGATCGAACCCGGATCACTGGCACTGTAAGGCAGCAACTCTACTGCTGCGCCACCAATATTAGAGGAAAAATGGAAAATTTTCACATGTCCAATACATAAACAAACCTTCTTGGTCACACATGGCAAACGAAAGATGTAATGGTTTGTGTGTGTACGTTGAAGTCGGCTTCTGAAATTCCGATCCGTTGAAGCAGAGAGCATACATCACTATAATGTGTGTTTAACACTCGCACGTCTAATCCCGTTTCTGCTATGTTCACGGGTCTGAGTAAAAAGTAACTCAGGCAGTACATTCCCTCCACTCTTGCCTACATCGATCAACTTAAAGGATAGTACGGGAACTACTTTACTCAAAGGCAACAGGCTCATGGGAACTTGGAAGTGTGCCAAGAAGATGACGCTGTTTGAACGCCTGGTTTCAACGCACAATCCTGGCCACCCTTGCAGATCCCACGTGGCCTGAGGTTGCTTGGAGATGCAAGTGGGACACTTTACTGTACGTGGACTCCACTTCCACATTGGACCAAAATACCACTGCTTGTGTCAGCATGTTAAAGCATGGCGGCTTCCAGACCAAGGGAGAAGTTGGAGGAAGGGATCCAGAGAGGGAGGGATGTCCTACATCCAGAGAAGGAAGGATACCACCAACTTGCTGCACTCACACTAGTGTGTAGGAAAGAATGGCAGATGCTGGTCTATACCAAAGATAGACACAAACAGCTGGAGTAACTCAACTGGTCAGGCAGCATCTCTGGAGAAAAAGAATAGGTGATATCACATTAGCCTTTTTTTTTAACCCACTTGCCTTCCTTGATGTTTAGAGATGCAGCACGGAAACAGGCCCTTCTGCCCACTGAGTCCATACTGACCATCAATCACCTGTTCACATTACTTCTCTATTATCCCACTTTCTCACATTAGGGACATTTTTTTTGCAGCGTATAATTAATCTACATACTTTGGGATGTGGGAGAAAACCAGAGCAACCAGATCCCCACGCAGTTGCAGGGAGAGCATGCAAACTCCACACAAACAGCACCTGAGGTCAGGATTAAACCCCTGTCACTGGCGCTGAGGCAACAGCTCTACCAGCTGTGCCTCCCATGTGTTACTATTCTAACCTTACCCTCTCTCTCCCACAGCTCGCCCTGACCATTACTCTCCTGTCTGCATCTGCTTTCATCCATTTATTTTCTTCAGTGAAAGTCATTTCAAGTTTTTAAAACACTATAATGCATCGGGAATCTCAATTCCCGTAATGTTTGGACCATTTGTTGCCACTACCCATGCTTTTATTACAACATGTAGGCCATAGACTGAGTTATTATTACTTATTAATTTCATATTTTACATTAGCAAGTGAACATTGCCCAGCATTGGTTGTGTTTATCAATGTGTCATTCGAGGCAATATTAGGCACAAAAAACTTGAAAACAAAATCCTTTTTTTGGTGATATTTTGCTTTGGACTATAATTTTGCACATCTCAATATATAAAATCAGGCTGTGCATGAACATGTAAAAATATCTTTATTTTTGAGGAAAATAAGAATCACACCCAGTAAACACAAATATTAGATTTTTTAAATCAAAGATTGGTCAGTGATTTCCTACATCTTCTGTTTATATCTCAACCTTCCAAAATCTGCAGTTTTTTAGATTTTCACCAGGTATCGCACCAGGTATAATTAACTAATTAATAGTTAATTGTTCTAACTATTTTATGCTTTTTCATCTTTTTTTGTCCACCATTTTAATTTGTCTTCAATTTACATCTCTTGCTGACAGATCATCAACATTTCCTCTGTTTGATTTCTAACTTTTCTCTTTTTTCTACACACACACACACACACACACACACACACACACACACACACACACACACACACACACACACACACACACATACATATTCTACACACACACACACACACACACACATTCTACACACACACACACACACACACACACACACACACACACACACACACACACACACACACACTCACACACACTCACACATTCTACACACACACACACACACACATTCTACACACACACACATATTCTACACACACTTAGTGGCGGCACGGTGGCGCAGCGGTAGAGTTGCTGCCTTACAGCGAATGCAGCGCCGGAGACTCAGGTTCGATCCTGACTACGGGTGCCGTCTGTACGGAGTTTGTACGTTCTCCCCGTGACCTGCGTGGGTTTTCTCCGAGATCTTCGGTTTCCTCCCACACTCCAAAGACGTGCAGGTTTGTAGGTTAATTGGCTGGGCAAATGTAAAAATTCTCCCTAGAGTGTGTAGGATAGTGTTAATGTGCGGGGATCGCTGGGCGGCGCGGACCCGGTGGGCGGAAGGGCCTGTTTCTGCGCTGTATCTCTAAATCTAAAATCTAAATCACACACACATACACATCATGTGTAGGTCTTTAGGTAGGAACTGCAGATGCTGGTTTAAACCGAAGATAGACACAAAAAGCTGAAGTTACAGCGGGTCAGACAGCAAGTGATAGGTGGATACAGGTGAGCGTTTAGCAGATCGTTGGATAAGGGCCAGAGATGAAAGGACAAAAGGCTGCATGTTGAGGAGATAAGGATCAAAGAGGCGTGAAATGTGAAGCCTGTTTATCTCAATTTCTTAATTGCCTTCAACCTTTGAGTGAAGGTTATTGTGGGGCCGTAGTTTTAAAGAAGAATAAGAATATTAGTGATAAAAGAAAATTCTTCTTTAATAGAGGTCGTCAGCTTGACAGTACATTAGGGAGAGTTCCAATGTGAACACAACAAACATCTTTATTGTTAGTCCTAAAACAAAACAAAATGAACAAAACGGGTATCCGTGAATCGTCAGTTCTTGTAACACGACTTGTATTCTTTGTTCTTTTCATCAGATATTTTAACAAAATATTTCACTGTCAATCTGCCAGCAACCTTAAGGTTTCTCCATGACTGTACCGCTGTTGATCACATATTAGGCTGCAGAAAGCACGATTCAAGGAATTCTGTAACTTTTTCTTCTCAAGTCAAGTTTATTTGTCACATACACATACACGATGTGCAGTGAAATGAAAGTGGCAATGCCTGCGGATTGTGCACAAAAAAGAATTACCGTTACATATAAATAAAGTTAATAAAGTTACTATAGTGTAGACAAAATTTAGTCTCAAAGTTTTGATCAATTGACCAAAAAGTACTCGGGCAAAGTTTTACCTGATGGGACATCAGGTATGGTGGCACAGAGGTAGAGCTGCTGCCTTACAGTGCCAGAGACCCGGGTTCGATCCTGACTACGAGTGCTCGCCTGTAGTTTGCACGTTCTCCACGTGACCTGCGTGGGTTTATCCCGGGTGCTCCGGTTTCCTCCCACACTCCGAAAGATGTGCAGGTATGTAGGTTAATTGGCTTGGTAAAATTGTAAATTGTCCCTGGTGTGTGTAGATAGTGTTAGTGTGTGGGGATCGCTGGTCGGTGCTGACTTGGTGGGCCAAAGGGTATCTCTAAACTAAACACATTAGGCTACAGAAGGCACGATTCTGGGAATTTTGCAAATGTTTGCCCTCAAGTTTTTGATCAATTTACCAAAAAATCCTCAGGTACAATTTACCTGATGGACATAAATATTTTCAATCCAGCAACTGCCAACGGTTTTGTTTTGTAGTAATGTAGATGAAATAGATTCAGCACAAAACTCAAGAGCAACCGACGACAGACACAAAAAGCTGGAGTAACTCAGCGGGACAGCCAGCATCTCTGGAGAAAATGAATAGGTGATGTTTCTGGTCAAGACCCTTCTTCCCCGACCCGGAACATCACCTATTCCTTTTCTCCGAGGATGCTGGCTGACCCGCTGAGTTACTCCAGCTTTTTGTGTCTACAGTGTAAACCAGCATCTGCAGTTCCTTCCTTCACAAGAGCAACTGGTGGTTTACAAAGCTCCACTGTCGTGGCCTGCAACTCAAACTGCAGGCTGGAGTTGTGCGTTACGAAAAGGAGTGCCACGTGACCACCTTTTCCTCCCACGGTACATTGCCTGTAGAACTGCATTGTCCGCACAGCTCGTTTTTATATCATATGTTTCTGTGTATTTTTAAGGATCGCAGAATGAAGGAATTGGAAGGTTAAAAGCAATTCTCAGAAACTCGTGAATGAATCAGTATTTGTGGCATGACATTCTCAGCCCAAGAAAAACCTGATTTCAATTTTGTAATTGAACACATATACTGTAATAATGCGAAGAATCCAGTATTCATGTTTTAAAAAAACCTGATCTATTCTTTGCGGTACACATTAGAAGAAGTATATATATTTAAGATGACAGCTTTCTTTCCTAGGCTGCCAGGGCAGCCCGAATAAACCTCCAACTCCCCCAACAAAAACTATGCGATCATAAAGAGGGATATTGTCTTGTATTCTGGACAAACTAACAGAATATCTTCAGATTGGCGTCGACTTATGGAGAGATTTCCAATTCTTCCTTTATTTTCCTTCTTCCTGCACATGGTTTCTAGTTTCCTCCACACAACTTGTTTCTTCCACGGGGCAGTAGGGTGGTACAGCGGTAGAGTTGCTGCCTTACAGCGCCAGTAGATCCAGGTTCGATCCTGACCATGGGTGCTGTCCGTACGGAGTTTGTACGTTCTCCCCGTGTGGGTTTTCTCCGAAATCGTCGGTTTCCTCCCACACTCCAAAGACGTACAGGTTTGTAGGTTAATTGGCTTAGTATAAGTGTAAATTGTCCCTAGTGTGTGTGGGATAGTGTTAATGTGCGGGAATCGCTGTTTGGTGCGGACTCCGTGGGTCGGACAGTTTCCGTGCTGTAAATCTACACTGAGCTAAAGTTGCTTGTTTTTTTCCACACATCCAGTAGAACGAACACACGGGAATCTGGACTTTGAACTCGATAAAATGACGCCACACTTGGCACTGGTATTATATGCAAAATGAATTTCACTATGTAATCTTTAATTGCACATGTGCCAATAATTATCCATTGAACCATAGGCCCGGGATATCTGATTATACTCACATCTTTTGGTGAAAGTTGTAATGTTTTTCTGCGTACGGCACAATTTACTGCAGAGGTAGACTTTCTTTTACTAGGTTCCTCATAAATTGCTTTCTGGCAGGGGCTGGTCGTTGATATAAAATTAATGATTTTAGTCAAGAACTTTCAGTTTGTCTGCAATCTGCTTCAACCCTACAACCTTATGAGAACTCTGCTCAAATAATTCCGCCCTCTTCTCCAAATTTGATTTTAAATGCTTTACCACTGGTGTCTTTCATTTACAATAGTCCAATCCTCTGATGTTCCCAGCCTAAGCATCTTCCTGACTCTACCCCCCCATTTGAAGATGCTCAGAAAAACTTACCTCTCTGATCAAATGCAACTCCGTTCGCAATAAAACTGTGCTTGAACACTGCCCAATCCATCACGGGTTCTAACCTCCACATCTTCGAAGGGATCCACTGGAATTGCTGTCTCAAAAAGGCAGTCAGCATCATCAGAGGGAGACCCACATCCACAGCACCCGTAGTCAGGATCGAACCTGGGTCTCTGGCACTGTAAGGCAGCAACTCTACCATTGCGCCACCGTGCCGTCACTGTTAAAATGTGATGTAGAACATTTTTTACCCGACTGACACTAGGCCACAGTCAGTTCCATTCAAATATCTCAAAGAAATGTGTTTTAAAAAAAACCCCGAATATGACAACCTTTACAGAAAGATTATAACCATAAAGGTTGATAAGGGCAGAGCTAGAGGATATAGGTTTAAGGTGAGGGGAGAGATTTAACAGAAATCGGAGGGGCAACATTTTTACACAAAAGGTGGTGGGTGTACGGAATGAGCTGCCAGAGGAGGTAGTTGAGGCAGAAACTATAACAGCATTTAAAAGGCATTTGGACAGGTGCATGGATAGGAAAGGTTTAGGGGGGGGTATGGGCCAAACGCGGGCAGTTGGGACTAGAGTAGATGGAGCACCTTGGTCGGCATGTGCATGCTGGGTTGAAGTGCCGGTTTCCGTGCTGTATGACTATTTATTCCCCCCTCATCAGCAAATATATCAATTCATTCTGACCTTTTCAGTGTGGCAAATATACTGAGGTGGCATCCGGATTAGATGCTGGGTTTGATCGTACTCGATATCTAGTGGAGTGGGATTGTGTACAACTTTCCGGTGTTACTGGAGAATCATAATCTTCACTTACTTGATCAAAGATAGGCACAAAATGCTGGAGGCACTCAGCGGGACAGGCAGCATCTGTGGCGAGAAGAAACGCGTCAGCAAGTGCAGTTCCTTCATACATCATACTTATTTAGGAAAGAAAACTGCAGATGCTGGTTTAAATCAAAGATAGACACAAAATGCTGGAGGCACTCAGTGGGACAGGCAGCATCTCTGGAAAGAAGGAATGGGTGACGTTTCGGGCCGAGACCCTTCTTCAGACTGATGTCAGGGGAGGGGGCGGGACAAAGATAGGATGTAGTTGGAGACGGGAAGACTAGTGGGAGAACTGGGAAGGGGGAGGAGAAAGAGAGGGACAGAGGAATTACCTGAAGTTAGAGAAGTCAATGTTCATACCGCTGGGGTGTAAACTGTTCAAGCGAAATATGAGGTGCTGTTCCTCTAATTTGCGCTGGGCCTCACTCTGACAATAGAGGAGGCCCAGGACAGAAAGGTCAGATTGGGAATGGGAGGGGGAGTTGAAGTGCTGAGCCACCGGGAGATCAGGTTGGTTAAGGCGGACTGAGCGGACGTGTTGAGCGAAACAGTCGCCGAGCCTGCGCTTGGTCTCGCCGCTGTAGAGAAGTTGACATCTGGAACAGCGGATACAATAGTTGAGGTTGGAGGAGGTGCAGGCCTCACCTGGAAAGACTGTTTGGGTCCATGGATACTTATTTGATCAATTCTGTTTCTGCATTTAGTGTTTTTTAAGTTCTTAGTTACAGGGTCCAGCGCCCTGTATTTTAAATAATTTCTTAAACAGTTTGCTTTGCGTGGGAATCAGACCACTCATCTGGCAAGGATTCATCTTTTATACGTCTCACAACTGATGTGTGAGACTTGAATAGTGGTCTGATCTGGAACTGCACACACACACTCAGGGAAACCAGCTTCCTGTGTTTGGTAAAGTTAGAAATTCTTTCACTGAAATGTCATTGGTTTGGGGTGACAGTTAAAGCAAACAACATTCCCTGAGTTTTACACATAGTGAGAAGTATTTTCCACAGTGGCAAATACTTTCCAGATTAACTGTTTAGTTTAGTTTAGAGATACAGCATGGAAACAGGCCCTTCGGCCCACCGGGTCTGTGCTGACCAGCGATCCCCGCACACTAGCACTATCCTACACACTGGAGACAATTTACAATTTTACCAAAGCGAATTAACTTACAAACCTGTACGTCTTTGGATTGTGGGAGGAAACCATGGCAACCGGTGAAAGGTCACGGGGAGAACGTACTAACTCCGTATAGACAGCACCCGTGGCCAGGATCGATCCTGGGTCTCTGGCGCTGTAAAGAAACGCTCTACCGCTGCGCCACCGTGTTGCCCGGTCTGAGTGCTGAGGTCTCCATAATGTGTTTGGGGGGGGGGGGGGGGGGGGAGAGGTGGAGACAGTCAACAAATCAACCATGACAAAATCATTCCAAAAATGACTTTTAACTCGCAAGGTGGAAGTGGGAGCATTCTCGGAGCAAGGTGACCAAATCTTCTGGAGCTACCACCTAGTTCAGAGCATAGTACCTGAAAGGACTCTGTTCACTGGTTGCTGAGAGAGGGGACATTGCGGGATAATAGATGTGACAACATGGACAAACGTTTTGGGAAGGGGAAAAATAATCATCTTTGAGGTCGCAGGTAATAAATGCTTGTGCAAATATCAGCTACCTGTTGCATGCGACACCTCACATTTGATTCCAGTGAAACGATTGCACTAAATGTTGTGGCCTTCTTTCTTTATTCGTCTACTGTGGATGGCACGATTGTAATCATGTGTAGTATTTTCTTTGACCGGGTGGCACGCCAACAAAAGCTTTTCACTGTACCTCAGTACACTTGGCAATAATAAACTAAACAAAACTAAACTGTGGGATTGAATGTGCGGATGTAGAATGATAAATGGAATTTTATTGTAGCGCCTGGCCAAGGAATCATTGCAGCGAAAATTAAGCAGAATGTAGAATACCTTCCTCTACACCTCCTCCACCCCATTGCAGGCATTGCACTTTATCTACAGAACTACTGCGCTACAATACTGAGAATGATATTCTGCACTCTGTATCTTTGCCTTTGCTCCCTCTAATGTACTTGAGTTTGATTTGATTGTGTTTATGTTTTAGATTATCTGATCTGATTCATAGCATGCAAAACAAAGCCTTTCACTGTACCGAAAATAGACACAAAAAGTTGCTGGAGTAACTCAGCGGGTCAGGAGTAAAGGAATAGGTGACGTTTTGGGTCGACAACTTCTTCAGTTTGTATCTGCAGTTCCTTCCAACACCTCTCCCTGTACCCCAGTACATGAGACAATAATAAACTTCAACCTAAAACCAAACACTCTCACCTGTTCAGCGGCTGCCTCCAAAGACAAATGTCTTCTGGATGCCTCATGCAACACAAGAGATTTTTTTCAAGAGAATACGAAGGTTTATCAGATGAAATCGAAAGTAACAGCAGTGAGATGGTTAACAGCGGAGGTTGTTTGGGGAGCTCTGCTTTCCAGCTTTATAACGCTGAGCCATACGTTGCTTCAAAGAGCTGTCAGGAGCTGGCACGAGATAGAAAGAGCTGGCCTTCAGATTGTAGCCTGAAGACAGCGAGGCCAGGTGTGGAGACTGCTGTGACTGTAGGTGTAGGAATGTAAACCACATCCAGTAGAATCATCTCGTTGCTATTCTGTAGGCACTAGGCCTGATGTGGGCGGTAGTTGGCAGTGCATCCTCGAAACTCAGATCACTTCCGAACTTCCACAGTGAATTATTCTCAGACTCTTAAAGCTGCATGGGTCCAGAGGAAGTTATTAGCATTCTCTGTGACTGCTGTGAGCTGTATTAACCCTTTAAAGCCCGCAATGGCAATTAGTTTCTTTCAGTTTGGAGATACAGTGCGGAAAATGGCCCACTGAGTCCGAATCGACCAGTGATCACCCCGTACACTAACGATATCCTACACACCAGGGAATTTTGTCCAGATTAAAGGAGGGGCTCGAGACGCCCAGCTGCGGAAAATCGGTGGTGGACCTGTATCGAGAATTAGAACTCTGCCAGACTTGCATTCTTGGATCTAACATTTTCCAATCAAAAATTTTCAAAAGTTAATCTGCACTCAGGACTTAAAGCTGTCCTGCCTGTTGAAATGTCAAGTTAACAAGGAAGATGTTTGATGAGGCTGTGTCGCAAATGGCAGTGGGGGAAACAGCTGTGGTTATTATCCATTGTCCATTCCATGGGCGAGTGGAACTATGAAACTGCTGCAACATGGGCCTCCAGTGGTTCCCTGTCCCAAGATTTTCCCCCATGTTGTTAGGAAGTCAATTCATGCCCGTCTGGCAATATCCTCCTCCTTAGCAACCAGTGAACAAGTCCTATTCGTTAAGCAAAACGCAAAGTACTGGAGTAACTCGTCGGGTCAGGCAGCATCTCTAGAGGACATAGATAGGTGACTTTTTGAGTTCAGACCCGGAACCTCACCTGTCCATGTCCTCCAGAGATGCTGCCGGACCCACTCAAGATTGGACCAGTAACTGGAGGAAACGTTGATATTTTGAATACGTTGATCAAGCATGGCAGCCATTTTATTTGGTCATGGTCTTCTAAGGCATCTACGACATTTTATTACATTTAATGTACATTCCCTCTATATCCATATGCCTTTCTAAAAGTCTAATAAATGCCATTAACATGTATGTTTCAATTTGATATGAACATACTGAGATTAAGAAGCAATTTCTTGATCTCAATAATATAATGTCGTATTATTAGAATACGATTTTGTTGGAATGCTTTTGCACAATAGAAGCTAACAAGATATAGAAATAGAGTTTTATATAATGCAAAGTTCTCTTCAATAGGTAATGGTGTAACTATGGAAAAGTAAGTATTAACAACTGAAGAACTAAAAATACCCAAACTTAATTACATATATTATTACAGAAACATTGATAAACTGGAGTAACGAGTAGCTGACAGTGATATTGGTTTGATAGAACAGATATAAAACAACTAACGTTTGAAGGAAAAGTTAATAAATGCTTGTTAAACTATATTTGTAGAGCCATTAAAAGAAATAATTCACAGAAGGGTGGCACAGCTGGTAGAGCTACTGCCTTACAGTGCCAGAGATCTAGGTTCGATCCTGAATTCTGGTACTGTCTGTGTGGAGTTTGCACGTTCTCCCTGTGACTACATGGGTTTCCTGTGGCGAAATTGGGATAACATAGGACTAGTGTGAACAGGTGATCGATAGTCCGCATGAACTGTGGGCCGAAGGGCCTCTTTCCGCGCTGTAGCTCCAAACTAATCAAAACTAAACTAAAAGTGAAGTCAGAGTAACGACTGTACCAGCATCCATTATATTCAAAGTAAGACAAATGTTGAATGACTCATTCATTTTCCAAACATTCTTTTGAAATATCATTTTCTTTTATGATGGTGTCCAGTTTCAGATGTCCTTGAAGGCTCGTAAGCAAGAGATGATGCAGTTTCAAACGTTACTAATTAGTATTTTCTGAACGTGCACTTAATTGATTTAATTTGTGGTCTTTACTGCTTTAATAACAACTTGTGGCACCGGCATCCCTATCACAAATGACATGCCGTGCTACATAATTATGGACAAGGGGCTGGGTAATAGTTATGAAATGCGTACAGTGGAAAGAGGCTTCTGAATAAAGAAAGGTATTCGTGCAAATCCAAAACCTTTAAGTATTAATGAATTGTACGATTCTAGTTGAAAGGGACCAAGGTGGTTAAAACAGGTGTTCGTAATGAATTTTTAATTCTTCCTAAATCTTCAGGGATGTGGGTGGAACAGAAAGGGCCCACACTCTTAATTTAACATGGCAGAGAAATCAATAATATGTCATTCATTTGCTAATTTATTTTGCCCCTCGTGTAGTATATAATTGGGAAATCGCCCAGTTTGATTAAAACTTATTCAGTTGCATTCTGAGGAAGTCTAATGTCCTCATTCCATTTCAATATGTGTGGGGCAGATTGTAATTGTAACTGTACACTGTTATATCCAGTAATTGTAACTGTACACTGTTATATCCAGTTAACGAACAAAGACAGGGAGTGACTTTCACATCATTTCTTTTGTAGGCAGGACTTTAGAGATGTGTAGGAAGGAACTGCAGATGCTGGTTTGCACCGAAGACAGGCACAAAGTGCTGGAGTAACTCAGCGGGTCAGCCAGCATCTCTGGAGAAAAAGGGTGGGTGACGTTTCGGGTCGGAACCCTTCTTCGGACTGAAAGTAGGGGGCGGAGGAGGGGGGTGGGAGCTAGGGAAAGGATGGCTGTGGTTTTGGGTCGAGTCCCTCCTTAATGATTGTGGAAGGTTCAATATAGGACAAACTATGAATTCTAAAACCTCGGACAAACTCACTGATTATGCATCTTTCTGTCTTTCAACCCCCCCTCCCCCGTTGACATTCTAGACACGAATTACAATCAAATGCTGATGCTGTTGGTGATGATAATATTAAATCATGAATTTGCGAAGTAATTTTGGTATGAACTTGATAATTTGAACTCAGACGTTGTATGTATTCTGGATGAGAACATTTTTTGTATCCTGTTACCTTGGACGTGGTGACTTAAGCCAGGCTGATAATCCCCTCTCACCCAACTAAACTGACTTTAATGCAGGTTTAGTATTTTGGCAACGATGGCATGCACACAGCCTATGGATCACAGCAACAGTTAGGATGCATCTAGTCTGTAGTATGGACAAATTGTGATGAGAGAACCAATAATGATGTTTTTAAAATACATTTGGACAGGCAGTATAAGAAAATAACTGCAGATGCTGGTACAAATCGGCACATGGGCAGGAAAGGTTTAGAGGGATACGGGCCAAATGCAGACAGGTGTGACCAGTGTAGATGGGGCACCTTGGTCACGTGGGCAAATTGGGCTGAAGGGCCAGTTTCTGTGATATATGACTCTGACTAATGCAGATAGCTGAGAACAATTGGAGAGGGAGAGAAAATGCAGGGATCCTTTTGTTGATGAAGTTACATACACCATGAACAATAAGGAACAAAAATGTTGTTCTTAAATTTTAGCGGAAAAATTGCCACTGTTTCTCAGCTGGAGTTCATGTTGACAAGGCACAGGAGCAGAATTAGGACATTCAGCCCATCGAGTCTACTCTGTCTTTCATTCATAGCTGATCTATTTCTATCTCTCAACCCTGTTCTCCTGTCCTCTTCCCGTAACCCTTGACACCCTTGCTAATCAAGGACCTGTAGCGGGAGCGATCGGTTTGGCCCGATATAAGGCTGGACGCCAGGTTAGTCCAGTCGGGATGGCTTTATTAACACAGCAAGCTGCCAGCGCACATGTTCACTCTCCTCTCTCTCCACAACCCCTGCTGGAGAAACCCCGTGGACTGGTCAGTGCCCAGACCCTGTCAGTCTCAGTGCCGAGGGCTCGCCCAAGGAGTGGCCTAACTCTCAGGGGTCACCACAGACCTATCAATCTCAGCTTTAATGTCCTTGCTGAGTTGGACTAAAACTATTGATGTTCAGCCATAATCATACTTTCTGTGGTGAATCGTGACTCTCCATTAATTGTTGATGTTGAATATTATATCAGATAAACGTCCAAATTAAAACAAATGTTTTGCATGATAGCCAGTTTCTGTGATATATGACTCTGACTAATGCAGATAGCTGAGAACAATTGGAGAGGGAGAGAAAATGCAGGGATCCTTTTGTTGATGAAGTTACATACACCATGAACAATAAGGAACAAAAATGTTGTTCTTAAATTTTAGCGGAAAAATTGCCACTGTTTCTCAGCTGGAGTTCATGTTGACAAGGCACAGGAGCAGAATTAGGACATTCAGCCCATCGAGTCTACTCTGTCTTTCATTCATAGCTGATCTATTTCTATCTCTCATCCCTGTGCGTGATTTTCGGATGGTCTCCGCAGTGGTTTGTGGAGCAGTGACCCATCACTGGGACACGGGGCGAGGGAGTGCAGTGGCATTTACATCCTCCCATTTTCCTCTCAAAAACCTCCGCAAGATGAAGGCTGGGAAAACAGGTTAAATATTTTGACTGTTTAGAAGACAATACGGCAAATCGGGCTATTGCTCTTCTTAGGGAAGTGAAACTCACCTGTCTCGTCTTGGCATAGTTCTATGTCATAAGGCAGGCCAACATCAGCCAAGCATTGCTGGCAGCTGGGGTCAGTTTACTTGGATAAAAATGAGCTCTGAATAGTGAGCAATCATCTCCCAGCCCAAACCTGACAAAACAGATCGCACATAATTGCTGTTTCTTTATCGTCCAGGTTCAAAGGTGTAGTTTGCGCAATTAAGCGAGTACAAACGCACAGGGTTTGACACCTGCAGTGCTGGGAGACAAGAGAAATATGAAACAAGTGGCGTACCTAAATGCCCCGTTATGGAAGACGTTTCCCATGAACTGATACGGGTCTGAAGAAGGGCCTCGACCTGAAACGTCAGCCATTCCTTCTATCCAGAGATGCTGCCTGTCCCGCCGAGTTACTCCAGCATTTTGTGTTTATCTTTGGTGTAAACTAGCATCTGCAGTTATTTTCTACACAGTTCAACACAAATCTTTATCTGGTTTTTGAATGATTTTCTCAGCTATATACATAACAACAGCAGTGTCATAGGGTCATGAAAACAAGCCCTTCGGCCCAACTTCTGAGCTGATTTTGGCCAGGATGCCCGTCTACAATAGTTCCTCCTACCCGTGTTTGGCCCATAGCTCAGTACATGAGACAATTAACTAAACTAATCAACTAACTAAGGGTCCCGACCTGAATCAGCACCCATCTATGTCCTATGCCACCTGACCCGTTGAGTTACACCAGCACTTTATGTAATTTCAATCCAGCGATCGACCGCAGAGTTCTCAACAGTTTCCAGGTGCAGCCACACACAGGTTTTATTTTTGGGGTAGGGATGATTGAGGAAGTGAGCAAACACTTTGCTTTTCTCCCTGGGTGTTCACCTCTGTCATGTCGATGTCTACTTGGGAGCTGGGAGATAGTCACAAAGTGCTGGAGTAACTCAGCGGGTCAGGCAGCATCTCTGGAGAAAAATGGATGGGTGACGAAGTCAGAAAAAAAGTCCTGACCCGAAAGGTCACCCATCCTTTTTCTCCAGGGATGCTGCCTGACTCACTAAGTTACTCTAGCACGTTGCGTCTATCGTCGGTATAAACCAGCATCTGCAGTTCCTTCCTGTTCATTTTGAGAGCTGGGAAAAACGGACTGTCCAGCCCCTTTGTGTACCTGGCTATTTGGACTCCAACCATGGCAGCACGCTCAGGCAAAGTTAAGCTACTTGTGCTCATCTCTTGAAATGAGGCGCAGTTGTTGTGCACAGCCATATCCACCGCCATGCATTGCTCCTTATATCCAAATGCCAGGTGCATCAGTCAGCTTTGTGTGGCATTCCTCCCTGTGTATCGACACAGAATGCTGGAAGGGGCGGCACGGTGGCGCAGCGGTAGAGTTGCTGCCTTACAGCTAATGCAGCGCCGGAGACTCAGGTTCGATCCTGACTGTGGGCGCCGTCTGTATGGAGGTTGTACGTTCTCCCCGTGACCTGCGTGGGTTTTCTCCGAGATCCTCGGTTTCCTCCCACTCTCCAAAGACGTACAGGTATGTAGGTTAATTGGCTGGGCAAATGTAAAAATTGTCCCTAGCGTGTGTAGGATAGTGTTAATGAGCGGGGATCGCTGGGCGGCGCGGACCCGGTGGGCCGAAGGGCCAGTTTCCGCGCTGTATCTCTAAAACTTTAAAAAAACTCAGCGGGTCAGGCAGCATCGCTGGAGAAAAGGAATAGGTGATGTTTCGCGTCGCAAGCCTTCTTCAGACTGAGAGACAGGGGTGAGGGAAACGAGGTACGACGAGGTCCAGAACAAGTCAGAGCCCGGCACCAATGGCCAAAGAAAGGTGGAGACCACAATGGTTCATTGTTGGCTGTGGAAGAAGTGCTAACGAAGGGATATGAGCTGTGGAACTAGCAGGATGACGGGGGGGGGGGGGACGGGGGACGGGGGACGGGGGACGGACAGACAGACAGAGAGAGAGATGGTTACTTGGTTAGTGAAATCAGTTTTCACACAGCTGGGTTATAAGCTGCCGGGGTGAAATATGAGGTGCTGTTCCTCAAATTTGTGTTTGGCCTCACTCTGACAATGGAGGAAGCCCAGGACATGACAGAAAGGTTGGTATGGGTAGGGGAGTTAAAATGTTTGTCAACTGGGAGATCTTTTAGGCCAAGGCCGACTGAGCGTAGTGTTGAGCCTAACGATCGTCCACTCTGCGCTAGGTCTTGTCGATATATATAGGAAGTCCACACTGAGGGGTGGCGCGGCGGTAGAGTTGCTGCCTTACAGCGCCAGAGACCCGTGTTCGATCCTGACTAAGGGTGCTTGTGTGTACGGAGTTTGTACGTTCTGCCTGTGACCACGTGGGTTTTCCCCCGGGTGCTCCAGTTTCCTCCCACACTCCAAAGACGTGCAGGTTTGTAGGTAATTAGTTTATGTTAATTGCAATTGTCCCTTGTGTGTGTAGGATAGTGCTAGTGTACGGGATGACCTCTGGTGGGAGTGGACTCGGTGGGCCAAAGGGCCTGTTTCCACGCTGTATCTCCAAAGTC
This sequence comes from Rhinoraja longicauda, assembly GCF_053455715.1. Classification (NCBI taxonomy): domain Eukaryota; kingdom Metazoa; phylum Chordata; class Chondrichthyes; order Rajiformes; family Arhynchobatidae; genus Rhinoraja; species Rhinoraja longicauda. The sequence continues at coordinate 69,039,539 of NC_135958.1, forward strand.
CAAACAACGGATAGAGTAGATGTGGTCGGAGGAGGTGAGGTTCACACTAATAGAGGCTGGGTCCCCTTGCAGCACGTGTCTAATGCACGTTTACATGAGACGTGGAATTTCTAGCCACAAAGAGACCCTGAGATTCAGCGAAAGAGAAAGCATTTTTGTCTGCATCTCTCACCAGCTCTGGAGCAGTACAGTGCTCCTCTCCACTCGGAACAAAGAGAGGATTGACTACGCTTGGTGAAATGCCATTTGTTGTGCACTGTTTTCTCCACTGCTTATCGCCTATTGTTGACACTGTGGGTTGAGGCATATTCTTATGGTTGTGTCGAGCAGAGTCCACGAGGAAGGTTGGATGAACTGTAGGCTTTTGATTTTGGAGAGAGGGAATCCCTTTGCTGCTGTGTTTCCAAACCACAGTGCTAATCTCACTCAAACAATATTGACCTTTGATAAGTCTTAGAAGAATCCCATCATGGACAGGGCAGGCACAGATCTAAGGTAAAGCTAAAAGATAAAGCATAGTCCTCAAAGTTTTCTTTCCCCATTTAAAGCATTTTTTCTCTCTGTTGGAATGGAACTCGGGTTAAAAGCGAAAGATCCCCTCTCCCTTCCCTGTGTCCCCTGTGAACTCACACGTTTTTCCCTCTCCCCCCCCCCCCCCCCCCCCCCCTGACTAATATTCCTTCCTCGGGCTTCACAGTTTGCACCTCTCCTTAGCTCAGATCTTTTGTATTTGCGTCTCTGGCCTTGTCCATCTGACTATCAAAACTCCACTCACCTGTATCCACCTATCACTCGTGAGGCTTAATCTTGCCCCTCCTTCTCTCTTCCAGCTTCCCTCAAGGAGGGAAGCATTTAACAGGGCAACCCCGAACCGTCGTCCTTCTCCTCGCCCGACCATCTTCATAAATTATAGGAGCAGCATTAGGCCATTCAGCCCATCATTCCCTCTCAGTCCCATTCTCCTGCCTTCTCCTGATAATCGTTGACACCCGTACTAATCAAGAATCTACCAATCTCCACCGTAAAAATATCCGTTAACATGGCTGCCACAGTCGTCTGTGATTCACCACCCTCTGACTAAAGAAATTCCTCCTCATCTCCTTTCTAAAGGTACTTCCTTTTATTCTGATGGCATGGCATCTGGTCCTAGACTCTTCAACCTTTGTGCCCCGGGAATGCCTCCTGCAGCCGATCTTGAGGGTGTGGAAGGTAAGACCCCAGTTTTTCTTACCGGCCCTTGCAATCAATGGTTGTTGTGAGGATAAGTGAAGCAGTTGATGCCTGGATGTGTGGAGTGAGTTTGGGCGATTGGTGCCGAGAGGAAAGAAGATGTGCAAAATCACGAGAGGAATAAATCGGGCAGACGCACAGAGTCTCTTGCCCAGTGTTTGGGAATCAGGAGCCAGAGGACATAGGTTTAAGGCGGGTGGGGAAAGATTTAATATGAACCTGAGGGGTAACCTTTTCACGCAAAGGTTGGTGGGTGTATGGAACGAGCTGCCGGAGGAGGTAGTTGAGGCTGGTACCATCGCAACGTTTAAGAAGCATTTAGACGGATACATGGATAGGACAGGTTTAGAGTGATATGGGTCAATTGCAGGCAGGTGGGACTAGTGCAGATGGGACACGTTGGCCGGTGTGGGCAAGTTGGTCCAAAGGACCTGTTTTTGGCTGGTGTGGAGGGTGCTTAGACGAGAGCTGTGAGCTTGGGCTCAGGTACTCTGGTGCGGAGAGGTTGTGTGGAAAGCCCGAAGGAGAGCAGATGAGAACACATCTGAGTGGATCTGCCTGAGTTGGGCTCTCGGCACCAGCTGGGATCTGCTTGGGGAGTCCCCTTACCGTGCTATTAAAGCCTGGTTGAACTGAGAGTGCCCGAGGACAGGTGTGCTTTGCAACCGCACGATCCAACTTCTCCCAGCTACACCAGAGCAATACAAGTGCATGAGAGCTGGCATGGAAAACAATTAGTCCATGTGGCAATTTGCAACAGGAGGCACGCAGTCGTACATCCACAATGGCGTTTTCTGATCCGTGAACCAGCATAATCAGGTTCCTCTGCAGGAATAGTGCTGAAGAAAACAGCCCAGGCCTGCGTTGGTCGTCTCCTGGGGCGTGTCTGATGTCGGGTGTGACACCATGGGATGTGTCTGACACCATCTGCCGTAACAATTGGGGGATTGAGTCTAATTACTTGACCTGCTGCTTGAGGAGTTGTTGCGGCTTTTGTCGATAGGTGATTTGCGGGTACGGAGGCAAGGGTTTGTGCAGCGTACATGGGCTGTCAGAGGTGCGCGGGTGACGGCAATCTTTCACATTGTGAGCTTATTGTAGGGGATTGCTGCTGTACATGATCTGAAATGCAAAGAAGGTTGTTTTCCCACCATTGGTAATTAGCCTTCCATTCACAGACGCAAAATTCAAAGTGCCAAACTCGACCCGGAACTGAAATCAGCCATAACCGTCGAACTTTATTTACCTGTACGACAGTACAATATGGCGGCACGGTGGCGCAGCGGTAGAGTTGCTGTCTTACAGCGTCAGTGACCTGGGTTCGATCCCGACCACGGGTGCTGTCTTTATGTCGTTTTTAACGTTTTCCCTGTGATCATGTGAGTTTTCCCCAGATACTCCACTTTACTTTCACACTCCAAAGACGTACAGGTTTGTAGGTTAATTGGCTTTGGTAAAAATAGTAAATTGTCCCTGGTGTCTAGGGCAGTGCTAGTGTATGGCGATCACTGGTCGGCACGGACTCGGTGGACCGAGCGGCCTGTTTCCGCGCTGTATTTCTAAACTAAAACTAAAGTATTAGACCTTCAGTTATAAAGGGAGATGATTGGTATTTGCTTGCATAAAACTGGAAGCACCAAATTTAAAGCACACGGCAACTATTTGATTGGAGTCACCTAATGGCATTTTCCATAGTCAGCATTTTGGGAATCTTGTGTGAAGAACTGGCTTAGCACAAGTCCATCTACACTTCACACTGCCTCGGCAAGGCTACTCAGCATAATCAAGGATGAGTCAGTCACTCCACTTCTCCCCTCCCCCATCGGGCAAGAGGTACAGAAGTGTGACACCTCCAGATTCGGGAGCAGTTTCTTCCCAGCTGTTATCAGACAACTGAACCATCCTATCACCAACTAGAGAGCGGTCATGAGTTACTATCTACCACATGGAAGACGCGAGGACTATCTTTAATCAGACATTACTGGACTTCAACTTGTACTAAACGTTATTCCCTTTATCATGTATCTGTGCACTGTGGACAGCTCGATTGTAATCATGAATAGTCTCTGCGTGACTGGTTAGCACGCAACAAAAAGCTTTTCATTGTACCTGACGATAAACGAAACTAAACAAAATGGCAGAAAATAAAGACCATAAATAAAAAAATAGCAAGAACGGCCCTAAAAATATATATTTCATATAAGTTCAGAAATCACAGAGCTATGTGGAAGGTTTTAATGCTGGTACTCTTTCCATTTAACTAAATTAATAGGGAGCTTGATTAACTAGAACATCCACGGCCAGAACTGGCGCATATTCAATACGACAAGAAAGCATTTTGTATTAAGTAGCAAAATAGTAAAAATCGTTGACCTTTACCAGTTTACGGCTCGGCCGCCATTCACAGCTGCACACGAGTGAAATGCCAAAGATGTTGACTATTTTACGGTTCAATATTAAGCCCTCTTTCATTGCAACTCAGTCATACGTTCGAACAGTAAGGTAATGCACAGCAATACCAGGCATTGTGCATAGGTTGTGCAGACCTGCACTAGGCTCCAGACTTGGTCTCAGATAACCTCATTGCAAATGCTTGTATTATACCACTAATTTAGTGTTTAGTTTAGTTTAGAGATGCAGTTCGGAAACAGGCCCTTTGGCCCACCGAGTCAGCACCAGCCAGCGATCACCGCACATTAACGCTGCCCGACACACACTAGGGACAATTTTACATTTACACCAAGCCAATTAACCTACAAACTTGTACGCCTTTGGAATGTGGGAAGAAAGCAAAGATCTCGGAGAAAACCCACGTAGGTTACGTGGACAACGTACAAACTCTGTACTGATGAGCACTCGTAGTCGGTATCGAACCCGGGTCTCTGGCGCTGTAAGGCAACAACTCTACCGCTATGCCACTTATGTTGATAAGTGATAATAATGTTAATACCCCTTATGTTTTAGATTTAGAGATACAGCGCAGAAACAGGCCCTTTGGCCCACCGGGTCTGCGCCGCCCAGCAATCCCCGCACACTAACTCTATCCTACACCCACTAGGGACAATTTTTTTTAACATTTGCCCAGCCAATTAACCTACATACCTGTACATCTTTGGAGTGTGGGAGGAAACCGAAGATCTTGGAGAAAACCCACGCAGGTCACGTGGAGAACGTACAAACTCGTAGTCAGGATCGAACCTGAGTCTCCGGCGCTGCATTCGCTGTAAGGCAGCAACTCTACCACTGTGCCACCGTGCCGCCGTGCTAATAATCTGCAGATTATTAACATAATCTGCAGATTTTTTTAAATCCCACTAATTGTGGGATAATGTAGCAATAATAAAAAATGAGGCATACTTCATAAAAGAAAGTGATAAAAGCAAATTGGTGACAAATATAGTTTTGTCAGGCACAAATCTTTGGTGCTGTTTTACTGTGGCTGAAATGTTTTCATGAATGCAAACAGTGGTTGAGAACTGAACATGGAGCTTTGATGGTATTGGCAAATAATATTGAGTTGATTAATATCACATCATTGACATTACAAAAAAAAAATCAAATTACATTTTACACAAGGAATGTGTCTGCCACAAACACTTTATAATGAAGAAATAAGCTTTTGATTCAATAGCAATTTGATCATGTACAATACGGTTACAATCACACGTCCACATTTACAGCAGAATGGAAACTATAACGATTTTCACACACAGTGAGCAGTTCAGGCAAATGAAACATGCAGATAAATATTTGCATAGTTTATTTTTTACTTTTTCGAATGAATTCCTCCAGAGAAAGTACCAATGAGTCAAGTGTCTACTTTCAGTAAATTGACTATAATTATACGAGGCACCAAAATGCACAACCTGAAGGGAGCAAAATTTCCAACTACCTATAAAGGTTTTGCTCACGTGGACCATGGTAGTAAACATCTAAACTTCGATAATTAGCAGAGTCAGATTCTAAAATGTTGTCCTTGGGAGAACTAAATTAAAAAAGAAATGTGACCTGTCATAAGGTGTGACTGAGCTGATGTTTTATGCTGAGCCCTTATTAGACATAAATAATGCTGTACTGTGCTGGAGGATATATTGGAGAGCATCAGATATGACCATTGCACTCCTGTTTTCCAAAGAAATTGGACTGAGGATATTACTGCAGGGGCTGCCCCTTCTTGATTCACCTTCAATTTACCAGCTTTAGTGGCTTGGTAGGAATTGTTCTTTATAGATCTCACTGGGGCATCCCTTTCCTATCTTTATATTTACTTTCTAAAGGACTTAGGGCAGCACAGTCTGTACGGAGTTTGCACGTTCTCCCCCTGACCGCGTGGGTTTTCTCCGGGTGCGCCCGTTTCCTCCCACACTCCAAATACGTTCAGGTTTGTAGGTTAATTGACTTGGGTAACGATTGTAAATTGTTCCTAGTATGTAGGGCAGTGCTAATGTACAGGGTGATTTCTGGTCGGCACGATCTGGATGGGCCGAAGGACCTGTTTCTGAGCTGCATCTCTAAACTAAACTTAAACAGGGAGGATCCCATTTAAAAATAAAGGGCAAGCTTTCAGCGACCTTGCTAATGATAAGCATGGTGCCACATTTAGTCCTGAAAGAGATAACGTGACTCGTGTTATCAAGTATTAGGAAATATCAGAACTGCCAGTAGCAGGAAATCTCAGGGTGTCACTTTACATTTTGTTATGACGGTGTCAGGTACAAGTGTCAAACTGAGCTGCAAACTCAGGATGGCAGAAACACCACTTCAGTTCTCTTAGAAACATGGAAGCATAGAAAATAGGTGCAGGAGTAGGCCCTTTGAGCCAGCACCGCCATTCAATATGATCATGGCTGATCATCCAAAATCAGTACCCCGTTCCTGCTTTCTCCCCATATCCCTTGATTCCATTAGCCCGAAGAGCTAAATCTAACTCTCTCTTGAAAACATCTTGTGAATTGATCTCCACTTCCTTCTGTGGCGGAGAATTCCACAGATTCACAACTCTGTGGTGAAGAAGTTTTTCATCATCTAAATGGTCCTAAATGGCCTACCCCTTATTCTTAATGTGACCTAATCAAGGGATATGGGGAGAAGGCAGGCACAGGTTACTGATTGTAGATGATCAGCCATGATCACAATGAATGGCGGTGCCGGCTCGAAGGGCCAAATGGCCTCCTCCTGCACCTATTTTCTATATTTCTATGTTTCTCCCCCTGGTTCTGGACTCCCCCAATACCAGGAACATTTTTTCCTGCATATAGCCTGTCCAATCCCTTAAGAATTTTATATGTTCCAAGATATTTGGCTCGGTCCCAGTTCAGGTCTGGTATACTGCAACTGGCCCTTTAACATTCCCTTCTGGGTTGCTTGAAACATTGTAAGTGCTCCTAATGCAGGGGCTGATGAGTGGGACCCTCCTTCCCAGGGCTGGAAGGGTAAATACAGACATGAGGCCTCAGAGGGCAAGGCCCTTAAATGCTCGCCTTCCAGCCAGTGCAATCTGTGACCAGACTCCATGCAATGCATGGATTCCAGTTACCATCCAGACCCCATCACTCTCCGTCTCCCTGCACCATCCGAATACCAAAAACTGCACGTATCGTTCCTTTTCTGACCTCATGCTTTTCATTAATAAAACAGCTGTCAGTCTCAAGACGTGTCAAGAGTGTTTTATTGTCAAATGTCCTGAACAGAACAATGAAATTCTTACATGCAGCAGCACAACGTTATATAGAATCATGGAGTGATACAGTGTGGAAACAGGCCCTTCGGCCCATGCATATACATGCACCTTTATCCACACCGGCCATATTATCATGTAAACATAGTACTTTGTAAACAACATAATAAACAAAATTTCAGTGTGTATATATATACACATATGTATGTGTATACACATATGTATATACACATATGTATAAGTGTATATATATTGTGTATATATATATATATATATTGTACGCACATATACACGCGTATACATGCGTATACACGTGTATATACACACGCACACATATATATACAAATATATATATACATACATATATATACGTGTATACACACACACACACACACACACACACACACACGGCTGTAGGGGAAACAAGTTGAACATTAATGATTAACACAGTACCAAATGCTGGTTGCAGAAGTGATTTCCAAATTCCTACCATTGTTTGGATGTGTAGATTTTCCCTTTCTTCACTCTTGAATATCTTTGAGCTAATTTTTATATTGTGGCTCCTCGACCAACGAGCAGAAATGATTTATGTCGATTCATCAATCCCCTCGAATATCAAATATTTAGATCAATTCTCCCCCCCCCCAATCTTTCTAAAATCCAGGAAGTATGATCTTCGTGTGTTTGATATCACTTTAGTTTAACCCTTGCAATCCATATACCCTCTGCACCTTCCAAGGCCAACGTGTTCTTCCTGACATTTGGTGGCGCAGCAGTAGAGTTGCTGCCTTACAGCGCTAGAGACCCAGGTTCGATCCTGACTACAGGTGCAGTCTGTATGGAGTTTGTACGTTCTCCTCGTGACTGTGTGGGCTTTCTCCGGGTGCTGCGGTTTCCTCCAACACTCCAAAGATGTACAGATTTGTAGTTTAATTGGATTTGGTAAAGATTGTAAATTGTCCCTCGCGTGTAGGATAGTGCTAGTGTGCAGGGATCGATGGTCGGCACGGACTCGGTGGGTCGAAGGGCTTTTTTCAGCGCTGTGTCTCTAAACTAATTGTGCACAGTACTCCAGTTGAATGCTAACTGGAGCTTTATTTAGCTACAACACAATGTGAAAGCCCTGGTATTCCAGTCCTTCAGATATACATTCACCTTTATCCTTATTGATTATTAGCTGAGTCATGTCATGGTATTTTATTGATCTCTGTAAATGATCTCAAATCCACTTGCAGTTTTACTGTTGCTTATTTTTCACTATTTAGAGGGTGTGGAGACTCATGAAGGCTGCTTCAACAGCATCGCCCAAACCCACCAAATGCATTGCTTAAAAGACACGAGTGCATCCAGCACAAGGGAACCCCACCACAGGGTACCTCCCCTCCTAGTTGCACACATCCTGGCTTAGAAATCCTATGTAGTTCCTTCATCTTGGCTGGGTTTAGAACCTAGAAACGTTTACTCACGAATACCCGAAGAACATTTCAAACAGTGACTTAAGAAGGCAGCTCACTGCCGCGACCTTAAGGTTGGGAAATATAAGCAGGCATTGACAGCAATGAAAATTATAGGTTTTACCCCAAAATAGAAAACAGGTTACCTTTCTGTACTTCTACTGGTTCACACACAGATGACCTTACATTTGCCTACATTAAAACGCAGTTTCATATTTCTGTTATTCTCTTCACTTATTGATAGCAGTTCGATCTATGCTGCATCCATTGGCACCCGCCCTCAAGGCATTGAGACACTTTTCTAAACCACCATGAGAATCATTTGTAGAAAAGGTGGGAGGGATCTTAATGAACTCATTAATCAGTATATGCGTCTGATAGTTTCACTGCTCTGTGGGAGGTTTGAGGTTACCTGCTCGAGGAAACTTTCAATGGGGACATCTTGCACTTCAACTTTGTAACGAGTGAACCATAGGAATAATTCACCCCACAATGAGCCAGCATGCTTGAATCAGTTGGACTCCAATATGAATTTGAGGTGGCACAGTGGTGCAGCGGTAGAGTTGCTGCCTTATAGAACCAGAGACCAGGGTGCAATCCTGACTACGGGTGTCTGTCTGTACAGAGTTTGTACGTTCTCCCCGTGACAGCATGAGTTTTCGGCTGCTCCGGTTTCCTCCCACAATCCAAAGACGTACAGGTTTGTCCGTTAATTGGCTTCGGTAAAAAAGGTAGATTGTCCCTAGTGGGTGTAGGATAGTGCTGGTGTACGGGATGATCGCTGGTTGGCGTGGACTCGCTGCGCTGAAGAGCTTGTTTCTGCGCTGCATCTCCAAAGGGTAACTCTTTTGAGGAGGAAGGAACTGTAGATGCTGGTTTACACCGAAGATAGACACAAAATGCTGGAGTAACTCAGTGGGACAGGCAGCATCTCTGGAGAGAAGGAATGGGTGACGTTTCAGGTTGAGACCCTTCGTCTCTTCTGAGTGCCTGATGTCAAGCAAATTGTGAGAACATTGCAATAATTATTATCTGTTCCTTAATTTGAGGCAAGGAGTTTTTCTAGAGTATAGCTTCAACACTGTGGTGTTACGGTTAATTCCTTAAGTCACCTGCTCGGCAAAGGCAGAGGGTTAAGATAATGGCAGAGTGAATGTTCTTGGAATGGTGCAGATCACTCCACTGTTCTGAATGTGGTGGCCATTATCTGCTCCCAATCCCTCTTTACAAGGAAGTTGAGACTGTGACTGCTGGCTAGTAAATCAACCATTGAAGGGATTATGGGCAACTGATAGAAATCAGGAATCTGAATCCTAGCAGTGCGTTCTTTACTCTGCTTGGTTTGGATACTAAAACAATTCTGGCAATGCTGCCTAAGAAAGGAAAGATGCAGTTGCCGTTGCAAGAATCGAACCTGGAACCTTTGAGTTCTGTGCCTGAGGACTGGAAAATTGCAAGTCCTTGCTTAATAAAGAGCATGGGGATAAACTCAGTAACTATTGATCACTCAGCTTAACCTTGGTGGAAAGGAAAGTTTGAAAAACAATAATCAGGGACAGAATTAGCAGTTACTTTGGGCAGTGTGGACAGCCAAGACCCACACTACCCTGACCACACTCTCGTTCTGCTGCTACCAGTGGGAAGAATGTGCAGGAGCCTGGAAGCCATGACCAGTAGGTTCAAGAATTGCTTCTTCCCAACAACATCAGACTCTAGAACACTATATAACTCTAACCTTTAGACTTTAGAGATACAGCGTGGAAAACAGGCCTTTCGTCCCACCAAATTTGTACCGACCAACGATCACCCTGTACATTAAGTATAAGAAAATAACTGCAGATGCTGGTACAAATCGAAGGTATTTATTCACAAAATGCTGGAGTAACTCAGCAGGTCAGGCAGCATCTCAGGAGAGAAGGAATGGGCGACGTTTCGGGTAGAGACCCTTCTTCAGACTGAAGAAGGGTCTCGACCCGAAACGTCGCCCATTCCTTCTCTCCTGAGATGCTGCCTGACCTGCTGAGTTGCTCCAGCATTTTGTGAACAAATACCCTGTACATTAATGCCATCCTTCACACCAGAGACAATTTTCAATTTACAGAAGCCAATTAACCTATAAACTTGTAAGTGCTTGGAGTGTGGGAGGAAACCGGAGCACCCGGAGAAAATCCTACGCGGTCACAGGGAGAACGTACAACCCCCATTCAGACAGCGCCTGTAGTCAGGATCGAACTCTTGTTCTCTGGCGCTGTAAGGGAGCAACTCCACCGCTGCGCCACTGCAGCCCTGTGACCTCAGCAACAATGCGTTTATTGGGACAGTGTATTTGGTTGCACAATGGACATCATTTTTGTTTTGTACAAGTATCACTGTTATAAGTTTGTCGATTTTTTGGTGGATCATTATATTTGTCTGTGTGGATCTTAAGCTGCTGCAAATAAAAATGTCACAGTTCTGTCGTCAGTACAGATGACAATTAAACATTCTTGACTCTAATTTAAAAAAGTTGACACGATTTGCTAATTGCCTAATTAATTTGAAGGAGTATTTGATGGAGATGGAACAAGGGTTGATGAGGGAAATGTGGTATGTGTGGATTTGCAAAAAATCCAAAATGTTTGATAAAGTGCTGGTCTTCAAGACTGAAGACGGGGATAAATGAACAAAAAATACTGAATCCTGGAAAAAAACTCTACAGGTCAGGCACAGGATACGGAAGCAAAAGATGCAAGTCATCACTATGGGGGGGATACCCTGTGTCAGGACTGGAAGGGAAGGGGAAAGTTAGCCCGAGGAAAATTAGCCCATATCTCGATTAGTTTACTTTAGTTAAGAGAGACACTGCGGGAACAGGCCATTTGGCCCACCGAGTCCGCACCGCCCAGCGATCCTTGTACATCGACACTACCCTACACACACGAGGGACAATTTTACCTTTACATGAAGCCAATTAACTTACAAACCTGTATGCCTTTGGAGTATGGGAGGAAACCGAAGATCTTGGAGGAAGCCCACGCAGGTCACGGGGAGAACATACAAACTCTGTACAGACAGCACCCGTAGGATCCAACTGGGTCTCTGGCGTTGTAAGGCAGTAGATCTACCGCTGCACCACTGTGCCACCCAAGGTATAGTAGTATGAAAGGGATTGGAGTGGTGTGTGATAATTGGGAGCAGATGGGGAGGGGATGTTGGGCAGATGGAAGCAAAGCTGGGGCGGGTGGGATAAAGGATGTTAAGTGTTAGTTGGATCCAGATGGGAGAAGGGATGATAGGCAGCGGAAACTAAGTCAGGGAGGGGATGGCAAAGACAAACATAGGAGGAAGAAAGTGCATAAGAAGGAACTGCAGATGCTGGTTTACACCGAAGATAGACACAAAATGCTGAAGTAACTCAGCGGGACAGGTAGCATCTCTGGAGAAAAGGAATAGGTCACCACTGCCCTCTGAGGCAGAGAATTCCTGGAGCGACTAGGTTTGTATACACTGGAATTTAGAAGGATGAGAGGGGATCTTATTGAAACGTATAAGATTATTAAGGGGTTGGACACGTTAGAGGCAGGAAACATGTTCCCAATGTTGGGGGAGTCCAGAACCAGGGGCCACAGTTTAAGAATAAGGGGGAGACCATTTAGAACAGAGATGAGGAAAAACATTTTTAGTCAGAGAGTTGTGAATCTGGAATTCTCTGCCTCAGAGGGCAGTGGAGGCCAATACATTCAAGAGAGAGCTAGATAGAGCTCTTAAGGATAGCGGAGTCAGGGGGTATGGGGAGAAAGCAGGAACGGGGTACTGATTGAGAATGATCAGCCATGATCACATTGAATGGCGGTGCTGGCTTGAAGGGCCGAATGGCATACTCCTGCATCTATTGTCTATTGTCACGTTTCAGTCGAGACCTTTCATCAGACTAGCATAGGAAGAAGAAAACTAGGTGGACGGATAAGAGTATGTGGGAGGAGAAGTCTTGCAAAGCTCTTCACTGTACCTCGGAAAATGCAATGTTCGGACCATCGCGGTTGCAAACTATCAGAACGGAATATGAGGCATGGAATGATGGGGGCTGTAGCATGGATAGAAAATTAACCAAGTAACAAGGAATGGAGAAGTAGTGAGAGATTGTTACCCAGACCACAGCACAGTGGTGGAGCGGTAAAGTTGCTGCCTTACAGTGCTTGCAGCGCCAGAGTCCCGGGTTCAATCCCGACTACCGACATAATGGGGCGGCACAGTAGCGCATCGGTAGAGTTACTGCCTTACAGCGCAAGAGACCCGGCTTCAATCCTGACCACGGAGTTTGTACATTCTCCCCGTGACCACGTGGGTTTTCTCCGGTTTCCTCCCACATTCCAAAGACGTGCGGGTTCTTTTGTAGGTTAATTGACTTCTGTAAAATTGTCCCTGGTGTGAAGGATGGTGCTAGTGCAGGGGGATCGCTGTTCGGGGCGGACCGGGTGGGCCTGAAGGGCCTTTTTCCGCCCTGCATCTCTAAACTAAACCATAAACTGATCTAAAATGTGCTCTAACTGTACTAAAATATGGTGGGATATGAAGGGTAGGGAGCAGATGAAATTTAAGATAAGCCGGAAAGTGGGACGGTCGGCTGGATCCTTGCTGTGAACATCCTGTGAGTCTGCGTCCTGTCTGTGGACATGCTCTATTATTCGTGGGGCCTACAATGTGTGTTGCACATTCCCCAACATGGCTGGGCTCCATTTCACTATCGGATTTCTCTGGCTCGCTCGCTCTCTTGCCCTCTCGTCCATGGACAGTGAACTGAAGCATCCCACCACAGTGCCAGCAGACAATGACCGGCCAATGTAGCCAGGTCTGAGGCATTTACATTCCGTGGGAAATGGCGAATGGACGTAAGAAGTGGCAGAGCTGAATTCCTTCATGACGTTTACCCACTGACCCTCTGCCTCATTTATAACCACTTGTCTTGCAGCGACATGATAATTGCTTACATTTTTCAATAAAAGCATTTGGTGTGTTAGCGCCTACTCAAGCCTCTTTGGATAGAGAAGATACTGTCTGACAAATGCTAGATACAATGAGGTTCGGCTGGGGCCCAAAGGCAAGCTTCCCACGAACATTCTTAAAATATTGCATGGTTGTAAAAGCTGGCTGATGCGTTTTAGAGTACAAGTTTAGCCGAGGCCACGTGAAGAATGGACGTCTGAATATGGCAAAACACATTCTTCCCCTGTGTATCCATGCTGAAACCATGCCAGCAAAAGTAGGACATATGATACAAGTTACACTTCACTTTATGCGTTTAACCGTGTCGTGTCTGCTACCACAGTGCATCACAATGTGACCTATTCTTAAACTCGATTTATTTTAGTTTTTTTGCCTCTGCCCTGCTTTTTGTTCCCATTTTTTGTAAAAATGAGTTTAGTTTATCTTAGAGATACAGCGTAGAAACGGGCCCTTCGGCCCACCGAGTCCGTGCCGTCCAGCGATCCCTGCATACTAGCCCTATCCTACACACACGAGGGAGACAATTTACAATTTTACCAAGCCAATTTACCAAGCCAATTAACCTACAAACTTGTACGTCTTTGGAGTGTTGGAGGAAACCGGAGCACCCGGGGAAAACCCACGCGGTCACGGGGAGAACGTACAAACTCCTGTAGTCGGGATTGAACCCGGGTCTCTGGTGATATAAGGCAACAACTCTACCGCTGCGCCACCGTGCCTTCCAGATCGTAAAAATATCTGCAATGGCAAACGAGGAGCAAGCCCAATGATTCAAAGGTCCACTGCTAATCATACCAGAGGGTAGTGCAATCAGTAAAGAACACCCAAGTCAAGTACGATCCCATATAATGCAGGCTTAGCTCATTCTCTCTGTCTCTTGTTGCCCTGAGCCCAACTACTGTGTAACTTTTTGTCTATTTCCAGCCATTTTGTTTTCAATCTATTGCTGTGAAATATGTTGGAGTTTTTAAACTTTATTTTTCAACGCACCTCTTATTTATTCCGCAAGGAATCCTTGATGTACTTTCCCCATGATTTTTTGTCTAGTTTAGTTTAGAGATGCAGCATGGAAATGCGCCCTTCAGCCCACAGAGTCCATGCCGACTATCGATCACCTGTTCATACTAGTTCAATGTTGCCCCACTTTTTCATCCACTCCCTGCACACTGGGGGCAATTTACAGAGGCCGATAATGAAGCAGATCTTATATTTGTAGTTTACAAAACCTCAAAAAGAATGCAGACACAAGGAACTGCAGTTGCTGGTTTACACCCCAAAAAAAGTCACAAAGTTCTGGAGTTACTCAGCTGGTCAGGCAGGATCTCAGGAGAACATGGATAGGTGATGTTTTGGGTTGGGGACCCTTCTTCAGACTGAATTGCCAGACAATGACCAAAACGGCACAGTGGCGCAACTGTAGATTTGCTGCCTTGCAGAGCCAGAGACACGGGTTAAATTCCGACTACAGGTGCTTGTCTGTACAGAGTTTGTACGTTCTCCCCGTGACCCGCATGGGTTTTCTCCAGGTTCTCCGGCTTCCTCCTACACTCCATAGGTTCATTGGCTTAGTATAATTATAACTTGTCCTTCGTGCGTGAAGGATAGTGTTAGTGTACGGGGATCTATTGTTAGCACAGACTCGGTGGGCCGAAGGGCCCGTTTCCGCACAGTATCACTAAACTAAACTAAATTAAAAAGGTCATAAGGAATAGGAGTAGAATTAGGCCATTCGGTCCATCAAGTCTACTCCGCCATTCAGTCATGGCTGATCTATCTATCACCCCCTCCTAACCCCATTCTCCTGCCTTCTCCCCATAACCTCTGACACCTGTACTAACCAAGAAACTCTCTTATCTCTGCCTTAAAAGAATGGTGATAGTGGTGGTTCTAAGTTAAAAGTGGCAGCGACCAATCTGGCCTTAGATAAAATTGGTGAATGCTGGAACTCAGCAGCTATCAGGCAAGATCTTTGGTCAGAGACATGGAGTTAGTATTTCATGTGACTTATTCAATCTTTCATCAGAAAGGTCATTGATCTGAAAGGGTTCTCTGTGTGTAGATGCTGCTTGGCCTGCTCAGTGCTCCCAGTATTTCCTGGTTTCAATTCAGATTTCAAGTAAGTTCAGTTTTCAGCTTTTACTTTAGTTTGCTTGTGCTTAATGCTTCAAGCCAGCCGGGGGGGGGGGGGGGGGGGGGGGGGAGTTGCATGTGACCCAAATCAAAGGGAGTGCAGCAGCATAAGCAAAACGCTTGTTGCTGGTAGAAAGTTTTCATAAGAGCAGAGTTAGGCCATTCGGCCCATCAAGTTTACTCCGCCATTCAATCATGGCTAATCATCATATCATATCATATATCTACAGCCGGAAACAGGCCTTTTCGGCCCTCCAAGTCCATGCCGCCCAGTGATCCCCGTACATTAACACTATCCTGCACCCACTAGGAACAATTTTTACATTTACCCAGTCAATTAACCTACATACCTGTATATCTTTGGAGTGTGGGAGGAAACCGAAGATCTCGGAGAAAACCCACGCAGGTCACGGGGAGAACGTACAAACTCCTTACAGTGCAGCACCCGTAGTCAGGATCGAACCAGAGTCTCCGGCGCTGCATTCGCTGTAAAGCAGCAAATCTACCGCTGCGCTACCGTGCCGCCCAATCTATCTTAACCCCATTCTCCTGCCTTCCCGTAACCTCTGACACCCGTACTCATCAAGAATCTGTCAATCTCCGTCTCTCAAATATCCATTGACCTGGCCTCCACAGCCATCTGTAGCAATGAATTCCACAGATTCACTGCCCTCTGATAAAATAAATTCTTCTTCGTCTCATTTCTAAAGGCGAGTCTTTCTGGCATCTGGTCCCAGACTCTCCCACTAGTGGAAACATGCTCTCCACATCCACTCTATCCAGGCCTTTCACTATTCGCTAAGGTTCAATGACGTCCCCCCTCATCCTTCTAAACTCCAGCGAGTACAGGCCCAGTGCGTCAAACACTCATCATATGTTAACCCAATCATTCCTGGGGTCATTCTCATAAACGTCCTCTGGACCCTCTCCACTGCCAGCACATCCTTCCTCAGATATGGGGCCCAAACCTGGTCACGATACTCTAAATGCGGCCTTGTAAAGCATCGTCATTACATCCCCAGGAAAGGAGAGGAGAGAGTGTGCAGGTAGTTTGTAGGAAAGGGTGAACAACCCAAACTAGGAAAGGAGGGAAAGAGAGAATGTAGGTAGTTTGTAGGGACGGAGTAGGGATGTCAGGGGTTAAGGCAGGAGAATGGGGTTGAAAGGGAAAGATGATCAGCCATGATTGAATGGTGGAGTAAACCTGATGGGCCGAATGGTCTTAATTCTGCTCCTATCACGAATGAACTGATGAGAGAGTGTGACAAACAAACAAACTAACCCTGTTGCTATTTCTCTTTTCTTTGGACCCGCCAGGCAACGCACTGATGGGAAACTCATCAGCCACATTCATGGGAAGTTTCCTCGCCAGCAGTTTGGGGTCAGCACCTGCTCATCCCTCGGGACCCACGTCCTCCCCCTCCGAGCCCGCCTTCCGCAGTCCCCACACAGCGACGTCGCAGATTTGGTTCTCCCACTCCCACGAAGGTAAGCCAAACGCGCCCGCGCCACTCCCCTGGATAGCCTCGGCGACTCTCCTCGCAAAGGTACCGCGTTCAAGAGAGCTTCCCACTTTCAGCTGGAGTATCAGCGAGTCTGGGCGGTGAGACAGCTGGTGGCCCTGTGCCTAATAATATTACTCCCCGTGGGATTCCCCGCACACATTCACAAAGGAGGGCTGGAAACACAGCACTTGAAAGATTTATTCTTAGCATGACTCTGGCATGGAGTCCTTTGAACCACAGCCTGGCTGTGCAGAGCCTTCCGCAGCGAATCAACCATCAAGTAACGTCACGCACGGCAGTGTCCCACAAATGGTACGGGTGTCAACAAAACCACGTCGGGTTTCTAAACGCAACTGTAAACGTTTATCTCTGGATAATATTATATAAGTTAACGATAATCCTGTTGATGTCAAAAGTAGCATTTCTTGCGCTGATGGATTCAGGGATCAGACTTATTTTCTTTGAAAGAGCATTGCTCTGGAAATTGCATGAATTCTTCAAAAGTAATGCACTTGTTTAGTAATATTCTATCTCTTCCTGTGCCTCCATTTTGTCAAAATTGCAAATGATATATTGTCCGCACACTTGGGTGGAAAAGTGCCTTGGCTGTTAAAATTGGTCTGGTTGTTGTGATTTTGCCGATATGTTGCTTGATTAGTTCTGTTGACTGTAGATACCATCGGTGCTATATTAGTAGAGTGTATCCCATTCCCGTCCACTACATATCTGTTACATGAATTGAATTGCTACATTGTACTTAAATGCTATCTGCCGTCTTTGTATTGGTGCAACTGGCTGGGGTAAATTCACAATGATACCTTGTACGTGTTCATCCATTGTTAACCATTGCTTTTCATAGCGCATTAACAGGCACCAGTTATTTACTGGTAATGAGAGCAATACCAGTGACTGGGATCTCAACAGTAAAAAAAGGAACAGAATTTTGCCTTCGATCACACGTGCAAAGCGTGCGATATTGTAGCAGCTGTGTATTGTACACTTGGTCAGAAGTCGAACTGAAGCTGAAGCACCCTTTCAAACTGGAAAGGGTGCAGATAAGATTTAGGAGGATGTTGCCAGGACTCGAGGGCCTGAGCTATAGGGAGAGGTTGAGCAGGCTAGGCCTCTACTCCTTGGAGCGTAGGAGGATGAGGGGTTGACCTTGGAGAAGTGGACTAAATCGTGAGAGGATTAGATCAGGTAAATGCACTGAATCTCTTGCCCAGATTAGGAGAATCAGGAACCAGAGGACATTGGTTTTAGGTGAAGGGGGGAAAATGTAATAGGAACCTGAGGGGTAATATTTTTTACACAAAGGCTGGTGGGTGTATGGAACGAGCTGCCGGAGTAGGTAGTTGAGGCGGGCACTGACGTAACGTTTATGAAACGTTTAGACGGGTACATGATAGGATAGGTTTAGAGGAATATGGGCCGAATGCAGGCAAGTAGGATTAGTGCAGAGGGGACATGTAGGTTAGTGTGGGCAAGTTGGGCTGATGGGCCTGTTTCCACACCGTATGTATGGCTCGATGACTCCATGAAAATCGGATGCAGATTTTAATACGCATGTGCTAATGTGTCAAGTATATTAGGTAGAAACAGAAATTAGGAAGAGGAGCAGGCCATTCAGTCACTCGAGCCTGTTCCGTCATTTAATACAACCAATGCTGATCCTTTATCTGTCTACCATATCCATTCCCTCCCCAAACCCCATGATATGTTTTCTGTCTGGAAATTCATCGAACAGTGCGGAAACAGGCCCTTCAGCCCACCGGGTCCGCGCCGACGAGCGATCCCCGCACATTATCACCATCCTACACACACTAGGGACAATTTTTACATTTACCAAGCCAATTAACCTACAAACCTGTACGCCTTTGGACTGTGGGAGGAAACGGAAGATCTTGGAAAAAACTCACGGGGAGAACGTACAAACTCGGTACAGACAGCACCCATAGTCGGGATCGAACCCAGGTCTCCGACGCTGCATTCGCTGTAAGGCAGTAACTCTACGGCTACGGTAGAGTTGCGGCCTTCTTAAATATATTTGGTGAATTGGCCTCCACCACCGTGTGTCGTACAGAATGTCATAGGTTCACCACTCTCTGGGTGAAGAATTATCTCCACTTCTCAATCCTAAATGCCAATCACCTACTTCTCCTTGTTTGTCTCTCTTTTTGAAATATCAATTTGCCTTGAATTCAGCTCGCAACTTTGCTCACATTTCTACCATGTCTTTTCGGGTCCTTTTCAGAATGGCAGGCAGTGGCGAGTGGAGTGCCGCAAGGCTCGGTGTTGGGGCCGCAACTGTGTGCCATATATATTAATGATTTGGATGAAGGAATTTAAAGTAACACTAGCAAGTTTGCGGATGACACAAAGCTGGGTGGCAGTGTGAACTGCGAAGAGGATGTTAGGAGGTTGCAGGGTGACCTGGACAGGTTGAGTGGGTGGGCAGATGCATGGCAGATGCAGTATAATATAGATAAATGTGAGGTTATCCACTTTGGCGGCAAAAACAAGGAGGCAGATTATTATCTCAATGGTGTCAGGTTACGTAAGGGGGAAGTGCAGCGAGACCTGGGTTTCCTTCTACACCAGTCACTGAAAGTTGACGTGCAGTTACAGCAGGCAGTGAAGAAAGCTAATGGCATGTTGGCCTTCTTAACGAGAGGATTTCAATATAGGAATAAAGAGGTTCTTCTGCAGTTGTATAGGGCCCTGGTAAGACCACATCTGGAGTATTGTGTACAGTTTTGGTCTCCTAATTTGAGGAAGGACATCTTTGTAATTGAGGCAATGCAGCGTAGGTTCACGAGATTGATCCCTGGCATGGAATGATTGTCATATGAGGAAAGATTGAAAAGACTAGGCTTGTATTCACTGGAGTTTGGAAGGATGAGAGGGAATCTTATAAAGAGACATATAAAGTTATAAAAGGACTGGACAAGCTAGATGCAGGAAAAATGTTCCCAATGTTGGGCGAGTCCAGAACCAGAGGGCCACAGTCTTAGAATAAAGGGGAGGCCATTTAAAACTGAGGTGAGAAGGAACTTTTTCACCCAGAGAGTTATGAATTTGTGGAATTCTCTGCCACAGAGGGCAGTGGAGGCCAAATCACTGGATGGATTTAAGAGAGAGTTAGATAGAGCTCTAGGGACTAGTGGAATCAAGGGATATGGGGAGAAGGCAGGCACGGGTTATTGATTGTGGATGATCAGCTATGATCACAATGAATGGCAGTGCTGGCTCGAAGGGCCGAATGGCCTCCTCCTGCACCTATTTTCTATGTGTCTATGTTTCTCTGTCTCTGTAAATGTGATCACATTATATCTGTCATTAATTTATCTATTGCAAATGCTTCATGCATTTGCATGCAGCATCTTTACATTTATCTGCTTGACATTGATAGGGATCTTAATTTACTTTGTACTATGATCCTATTTGTTTTTAGTTAAGTTTAGAGATGGAGCAGGGGAAAAGACCATTCGGCCCACTGAGTCCACCCACCCATCGATCACCCGTTCACGCTAGTTCTATGTTATCCCACTTTCTCCTCCACTGCCGACACACGCAGGGCAATTAACAGAGGCCAATTAACCGACATACCCGCGCGTCTTTGGGATGTGGGAGGATCTGGTGGAAACCCACCATAATGTGGAGAACGTGCAAACTCCACAGACACAGAGCAGCCGAGGTCAGGATTGAACCCTGGTCTCTGATGCTGTGAGGCGTTGTGAGGCAGCGGCTCTACCAGCTGTGCCACTGTGCCGCCACTTCATGCTCAGAGTTGCCTGTAAAACTGCAACCTGATGGAAATCTCATATAAAAACTTCCTTTAAATTCCATTGAGACATTGAATGTAAAAGTGTGTGTTCTTTTATGGCCTATTAGATCTCCAGTGTCGCGTCTGCTTCCTCATATTCCTCCATCCTACAAGAGGATTTATGACGCCTCATATTTCTTTGCATCGAATGGTATCCCACCACGCTCTCTCCTCTCCTCAAATCTGCCCATCTCTCTCACGTTCCTATGGTTTGACATGTTCCCTGCTCTAGGCGTTGCCAGGAAACTTAAGCACAACTCCTCTTGTGCCTCATTCACTGTGATTTATACGATTGGAAAAAGGGAAGATGTGCATCGCAGATCCCTGGCACGGACAGCACCTAGATTCCATCTGTCTGAATCTACTCCCACTCACGACTGTTTTATTCCCCTTGCCCCTCCTCCCCTCACTGGGCGATCCTCCCTTTCACACACCCATGGCTATTGTGGTGGTTAGATATCATCATGCGGATGACACAAGTGTGGTAAATGAAACTGGACAGATATTCATATGCTGGCCAGATGCCCCAGGATACACACGGGGAAACAACAGGACGGCACGGTGGCGCAGCGGTAGAGTTGCTGCCTTACAGCGCTTGCAGCGCCGGAGACCCAGGTTTGATCCCGACTACGGGCGCTGTCTGTACGGAGTTTGTACGGTCTACCCATGATCTGTGTGGGATTTCTCCGAGATCTCCGGTTTCCTCCCATGCTCCAAAGACGCACAGGTTTGTAGATTAATTGGCTTGGTCAATGTAAAAATGGTCTCTAGTGCGTGTGCAGGATCGTGTTCATGTACGGGTGATCACTGGTCGGCGTGGACCCGGTGGGCCGAAGGATCTGTTTCTGCGCTGTATCTCGAAACTAAACTAAACAGCATGTGAAAACTAAATCTGTAGAAAACCTGATGTCATGTTTTTGAACTGTGCTTCACTGCAGACTAGATGGAATTGATTATGCATGTTGATCTGATATTAACAGGAAGCCAGGGAAGGCGTTGGGAGTCTGAAACTGGCCAGAGACCCTTAAGGATTGTCCAGCTGATCTTAATAATAAACGCAGTGCATGCTTTTTTTCAGTGTACACAAAGGAAGAGTGAGGTTCAAGTGAATCCTTAAGGAGGAGTCTGGGGAAATCATAATGGGGAATAAGGAAATTACGGCTACTTTGCAGCAGTGGAAGATTACATGAACATTGGGGGGCGCAGCTGGTGGAGCCGCTGTCCCACAGCACCAGAGACGCGGGTTTAATCCTGACCTTCGCTGCCGTCTGTGTGATGTTTGCACATTCTCCCTGTGACCGCTTGAGTTTACTCCGGATGCTTCCGTGCCCTCCCACATCCCGAAGATGTTAGGGATTGTACGTCAAATGCTTTGTAGGTTAATTGGCTTCTGTAAATTGTAAGGAGTGGTTGCGAAAGTTGGCATAACATGGAACTTGGGTGGCACAGTGGGGCAGGGGTAGAGTTGCTGCCTTGCAGCACCAGTGACCCGGGTTCAATCCTGACTACGGGTGCTGTCTGTACGGAGTTTGTTGGTTCTCCCCGTGACCACGTGGGTTTTCGTTGGGTGCTCCAGATTCCTCCCACACTCCAAAGACGTACAGGTTTGTAGGTTAATTGGCTTCGGTAAAAAAATGTGTAAAATTGTCCCTAGTGCATAGGATAGTGCAGGTGTACGGGGTGATGGCTAGTCAGTGTAGACTCGGTGGGCCGCAGGGCCTGTTTCTGCGCTGTATCTCTAAAGTCTAACTAGTGTGAACTGGTGATCAATAAGCTGCCTTGGACCCAGTGGGCCAAAGGGCCTGTTTCCATGTTGTATCTTTCCATCAATTCATTCATTCAAATAAAATTGAGGCAAGAGAGGGATTATATGCCATCACCATCACTAGAAACAGTATTTAGCAAACTACAAGGGCAAGGCCTGGCTGACTTGCGTGGGTTTTCTCCGGGTGCTCCAGTTTCCTCCTACACACCAAAGACATACAGGTTGGTAAGCTAATTGGCTTAGTAAAATTGTAAGTTGTTCCTAGTGTGTGTAGGATCGTCTTAGTGTGTGGGGATTGCTGGGTGGCGTGGACTCGATGGGCTGAAGGGCCTGTTTCCCCACTGTATCTCAAAACTAAACTAAAACACTTGGAAAATCATAATCCAAAATGTAGAGTCAGCATGGATTTATCAAGCGTAAATCATATCTGACAACGTTATTAGCGTGTTTGGTGGAAATTTTGACCAGAGTGGAACCAATGGATGAATTTGGTGCTGTACAAATGGTCAAGTCACAATATAAAATATATCTTAATATATTGGAATCGATTGTTGACTGGTTAGTAGGCAGGAAGCTGCGACTTAGGGTAAGAGATAGACACAAAGTGCTGGAGTAACTCAGTGGGTCAGGCAGCATCTCTGGAGGAAAAGGATAAGTGATATTTCGGGTCAGGACCTTTCGAAACATCAGCTACCCTTTTCCTCCAGAGGTGCTGCTGCCTTACCTGCTGAGTTGCTCCTGCACTTGGTGTCTATCTTTAGTGAAAACCAGCATCTGCAGTTCTTTGTTGACACTGAGGATAAGAGAGCCATTTTCAGATGGTCAACCTATGACCAGTGTGCTATCACAGAAATTAGTGACAGGTTCACAGCTCTTTACAATGTATATTCATGGCTTGGAAGAAGGAGGAGAAGAATGTGCAATAGCCATATTTGTGCAGAGCGCAAAAATAAGCGAGTTGGCAAGAAGAAAGGGCGGGGGGAGGTACAAACTATTTGCAGAGAAGTATTGATGGTGTGTGCATGAGTGGGCAAATAGTTGGCAAATGGAGAAAGTGAGTAAATGCAAAGTTGTTCATTTTGGAAGGCAGAACAAAGTTATAGTGTTATGTAAATGGTGAAAAACTGCAGAAAGTGGCATAATAAAAGGGAATTCGTGTCCTGCGTGAAACCCAGTAAGTTAGCAGGGTGGTGGTGAAGTCTGTTGGAATGGTGCCTTCTTCCTTCAAGAGGGTTGGAGCTTCAAGGAAGTGATGCCAACTGGTAACTGTACAAAACACTGATCACAAGATCACATCTCGAGTACTGGGAACAGTTTTTATTCCCATATTTAAGTAAAGATATTATTTAACTGGAACCATTTCGGAGAAGGTTCATAAGGATGTTGCTGAGTAAGGAGAAAGACACAAAGTGCCAGAGGAGCTCAGCGGGTTCGGGCAGCATCCCTGGAGCACAGGGATAGGCAAAGTTTCAGATCGAGACCTTGCTTTAGACTAAACTACCATTTCCAGACCTGAAATGTCACCTAACCATGTTCTCCAGAGATGTTGCCTGACCCGCTGAGTTACTCCAGCACTTTGTGTCTTTTTTTTTCTTTCCTTTTTTTTTGTTGCAAACTGGCATCTGCAGTTCCTTGGGTCTACTTTCCAAATGGGTTTGGATAGGAACTTGAGGGAAAGATAAGCAGCAGGGCAAAGGAAAATGTGGGATGGAAAGGGAGTGAATTGACCTCTCAGCATGGGCCTGGTGGGTGAAATGTTCCTCTGGATCACATTGTGTTTGTAAGTCTAGGGTTCACATTAGAGGAAAGGATGAGTAGGAAAGAACTGCAGATGCTGGTTTGAAACGAAGATAGACACAAAATGCTGGAGTAACTCAGCGGGACAGGCAGCATCTCTGGAGAGAGGGAATGGGTGACGTTTTGGGTCGAGACCCTACTTCAGACAGATGAACTCCCTTGCAAGCTGCAACTAAATGCGTTTAAGTGTCTGCTGATCACAGCAACAGGATGACCAGCTTATCGCAACATTTTTCTTATTATCCGTTAAGCATGATTAATTGAATTAAAAGTTAATTAGTGATAACTGCAGGCCAACCTCAGATATCAAAGAATGACATATCAATGTACAGAATCATCCGTGCTGACTTGTAAATATTTCTCTCTACGTTTTTTGGGGGGGGAAGATAATAAAGCACAAATTGATTGGCTATGAAGAGAACTTTCTCAATGAACAGTGGCCAAAATGGCACCTCTAGCGTGTGGACGGTGGGCTACCCTGTGCATACTGCACTAACTGGGGTGAATGTGTTTATGTACTGGGACAGTCTTGCTGAGCTGTATACAAAAGATGTATTTCACTGTACCTCCTGGTACACGTGACAATAAAGAAACCATTGACCATTGACAGTTTGCAGAGAGTTGTAGGACTATACTGATAGTGTGTATATACTTCAGGGGAGTGGAAGTTGTAAGGTCATACGTGATGGGAATCTATCTCTGCCTTGAAAATATCCATTGACTCTGGGTGAAAATGTTTTTCCTCATCTCAGAAGGCAGGGGAATGGGATTGGGTTTGTTTCCACACCACCCTCTGACTAGAACAGGACTTGTTTCTGTGTAGCCAGAGGGATGTCCACAGTGTAGCGGATCACTGATCATTGAGATTTGAGGTGAGTCAAAGGTACGTTTCTTATCAACAGGGACAGTTTAAGGTGATACGGCATGGGGTTTAATGCAGATCATATTAGCTCCTCTTCCCAGTCATCCAACTGTGGGCTGCATTATCACACTGAATGCACATATATTCACTTGAAGTACATCAGGAAAACAGATGCTTCTCGCTTGGTCCCTCACTAATCTTGCTGCCGCTTATTCCTGCCACAGAATCGGATGGCGGGTGTCGTGGATTATGGGGAAAAACATAGAAAATAGGTGCAGGAGTAGGCCATTCGGCCCTTCGAGCCAGCACCGCCATTCAATATGATCATGGCTGATCATCCAAAATCAGTACCCTGTTCCGGCTTTTTCCCCAATATCCCCTGATTCCGTGAGCCTTAAGAGCAACATCTAACTCTCTCTTGAAAACATCCAGTGAATTGGCACCACTGCCTTCTGTGGCAGAGAATTTCACAGATTCACAACTCTCTGGGTGAAAATGTTTTTCCTCATCTCAGAAGGCAGGGGAATGGGATTGTTTGTTTCCACACAACAAACAGCTAACAATGGCCTGTTTCCTTTATCATTGTTACCTTTTGCATATCTTTCATTCAGTGTTCTTTATCTCTCTACATCATTGTCTATATCTCTTGTTTCCTTTATCCCTAACCATTCTGAAGAAGGTGTCGACCCGAAACGTCATCCATTCCTTTCCATGCTGCCTGTCCCGCTGAGTTACATTAGCTTTTTGTGTCTATCTTCGGTTTAAACCAGCATCTGCAGTTCCTTCCAACACATAGATCAGCCATGATTGAATGGTGGTGGACTTGATGGGCCGAATGGCCTAATTCTGCTCCTATAACTTATGAATCCATGGGATGCATTGCACAGGAGGACTCCACTTTGCTGTCAAAGGTATTTTCAAATACATCTTTAAATAAATCCGATATTCACTTTAAATTAGTTTCAATAATTAGAGAAAAATAAAACATGATAACCCTTTAATTAGTTCATATTAATTATAAATATAAGTGATTTCAGAAAAAATAAGCAAAAAATACTCACTGAAATTATCTGATGAACGAAGGTCAGCAATCCCATTCAAATTGTAAATTGTCCCTAGAGTGTAGGATAGTGTTAGTGTATGGGGATCGATGGTCGTCATGGACACGGTGGGCCGAAGGACCTGTTTCGGCACTGTATCTCTGAACTAAACTAAACAGTGAGGCAGAACTGAATCTGTTTTCAGGCGGCACAGTGGCGCAGCGGTCGAGTTGCTGCCTTACACTGCCAGAGACCCGGGTTTGATCCTGACCACGGTTGCTGCCTGTACGGAGTATGTACGTTCTCCCCGTGACCTGCGTGGGTTTTCTCCGGGAGCTCCGGTTTCCTCCCACACTCCAAAGATGTACAGGTTTATCGGCGAATTGGCTTGATAAAATTGTAGGTTGTCCCCAGTGTGTGTTGGATAATGTCAGCATGCGGGGATCGCTGGTCGGCGCGGACTCGATGGCGCCGAAGAGCCTGTTTCAGCGCTGTATCTCTGAACTAAACTAAAGTCAACTAAATGAATGGTGTTGTGCTAAAAATACAGCACTTGGGCAGATGTGAAGTGTACCTAACCCTTCAGTTCAATCTGGAACCAGTGCAAGGCTCAATGGGAGTCAAGCAGCAGAGCAGGAGAGCAGATGTGCAGAACATCAAAGGGCGGACAGGCAGCGATTTTGCAGTCGCATCTGGCTTATTGTCCATCTTTTTTATTAAAATAGGAATTCAAGATCAAGCATTTGGCATTTCCAGGCAATTTAAAGTACAGTACTTTTTTAAGATTGATATCAAACAAGGAACAAGAAGTCAATATTTTTTAAATATCACCGACAATTTACCTAATTGTTCCCACAATTCTAAAATTTAGTTGCCAGCCTATTTCCCTTTAATCAAACTTTGCCATTGCTTTTTTTAAATCCCTTGATGCTGCTTTACATTTTCAAAATGGTTGCAGCAAAAATATTTTACTGCCAGGACCATATTTGCTTTGTGTGCATGTGTAAATACAAATTCTTGCATGTGTAAGCGTGTGTCTGTGGAGCACACGTATCTGAGTAAACACAGTATGTTGGTAAGTCTGTGTAGTTGTATCTAGTGTGTGTGGAAGCATGTTTTACTTGAGTGCCTGTGAATGTGCTTGCATATTCTTCATTTGCTATCTCTCCCTTTATTCTACCCATTATACTTGATTTTGTGCTTGATTCTCTTTATGTACTTATTATATTATCTGATTATCGGATAACAGGCAAACAAATCTTTTCTCTGTACCTCAGTACACGTGAACATAGTAAACCTAAACCTAATGTGCATATGCATTTGTAAGTACGTTTCTGTGTGTGTACGTACATGTAGTATTTTCGATGATTCTTCTGCTAGTGATTCAGATAAATTAATTACAACACATTACCCTTTATCGGTGCCACAAAGTGTATCGTGTGACATTTCTGGTCAAACCGATGAGAACATCTCATTTCCTCTGAAAGGAACTGACTTTCCAAAACACTACTTGTTGAACAGAATTAAAGAAGCATGTCCCCTTGTGAACGATGCCGTCATATCCTGGATTTGCATGATCCCTTTTGTTCAACAGTCTCGTTGTCAGTTTAAAGGGGAACGGGTTTATCCACAGGATAACACATTCTAAATAGTTTAGTTTAGAGATACAGTGCGGAAACAGGCAATTGGCCAACCTAGTCCACACTGACCAGCGACCCCCGCACATTAACACTATCCTACACATGCGAGGGACAATTTATACATATACCAAGCCAATTAACCTACAAACCTGTACGTCTTTGGGGTGAAACTGAAGATCTCGGAGAAAACCCACGCAGTCACGGCGAGAACGTACAAACTCCGTACAGCACCCATAGTCGTGATTGATCCTGGGTCTCCAATGCTGCAAGCTCTGTAAGGCAGTAACTCTACCGCTGCGCCACCGTGCCACCCTGGTTTGCTAACAAACATAATTTGCTGTGAAATGTTTTTGTGCAATTGTTGCAGTGTGCAAGTATTAGTGTGGTAAAGTGCCTGGTTGGGAAAACGTTGCCAGTTCCATCTGTGGAGGGTTCTTTTCTGACACATTAAACGTCAAGATAGACGCAAAATGCTGGAATAACTCGGCCACCTCTGGAGAAAAGGAATATGTGACATTTCGGGTCGAGCCCCTTCTTCAGACCCTTCCCACTGAGTTACGCCAGCATTTTGTGCTAATCTTCGGTGTAAACCAGCATCTGCAGTTCCTTCCTACACATAAACCTCAAGATGTATTTGGAATTTCAAGGAGAAGTGAGACCCCCATTTTCTCATCTTGTATGAGTTAAGGACACTGTGAGAAGGTTGTAAGGTAAAATTATAGAGTGTAGTAATGCCATTGCTCTTGGATACTGCATGGAATACCAAAGTGGTTGTATCATACTAAATTGAACATTGCTGAAGATTTGTACGAGTAAATGAAATCTTTTATCTTTCAGAATAGGCTTGAGTTCCCTGCTGAAGGTTTCCATCAGAAATTTATACTCTGCCAAGTAGCGATCTCCGTGCACTTGGGCTGATTTACAAGTGAAACCATAAATCTTTGGGTTTATAAAGTTTGCTGGAGAATATCACATTCGTTTAGAGATGTGCTTTCTCTTGGCTCTCTCCTGTACTTGTGTGACAATTTGATAAATCATTACTGCTCTCCTCAAAAGCAAATGTGGAGATGAAAAGGTTCATTAACAAGACGTTTCAGATTGAATTTTAGATTAGCAGTGCAATAAAGAGACCCCACCCAATACACTCAGTGACTGGATTCTTGGAGTGGTTTATAGTAGGCAAATACAGAGAGTGCTTTGCTATGCATGATCTATGAAGGTTTCACAATGCATTCTCATGTTGCTAAAGGTCCTTACTAATTGCCTTGGTGTGACAGGGTGATTTGTAAAATGTTGCTGCTGTGACAAGCCTCACATAATAAATTAAACCGGCACAGTAATTAATAAATGAATACGTTTCTATTAAAAAGTTTCTTGATTTGAACTTGCCAAAAAGAAATATTTTATGGTCCGGTTTAAAAAAAAAAAAATTCTTGAGATGCTACTGTTCACTACGATGTTGCTTCTGGACTGCAATGAGAAGATCGTCGAGAAAGGTGAAGGATGGAACTGCAGATGCTGGTTTAAACCAAAGATAGGGACAAAAAGCTGGAGTAACTCAGCGGGTCAGACAGCATCTCTGGAGAAAAGGAATAGGTGATGTTTCGGGTCACAAGTTCACAAGTTATAGGAGTAGAATTAGGCCATTCGGCCCATCAAGTCTACTCTGCCATTCAATCATGGCTGAGCTCTGCCTCATAATCCCATGTTCCTGCCTTCTCCCCATAACCCTTGACATCCGTTCTAATCAATAATTTGGCTATCTCTGCCTTAAAAATATCCACTAACGGCCTCCACAGCCCTCTGTGGCAATGAGTTCCTCAGATGAACTAGCCTCTGACTAAAGAGGTTCCTCCTCACCACCTTTCTAAAAGAGCGCCCTTTAATTCTGAGGCTGTGACCTCTGGTCCTGGACTCTCCCACCAGTGGAGACATCCTTTCCACATCCACTCTATCTATGCCTTTCAGCATTCTGTAAGTTTCAATGAGGTCCCCCCTCAACCTTCTAAACTCCAGCGAGTAGAGGCCCAGTGCTGTGTAACGCTCATCATATGCTCACCCACTCATTCCTGGAATCATTCCTACAATCATTCCTGCAAACCTCCTTTGGACCCTCTCCAGAGCCAGCACATCCTTCCTCAGATTTGAGGCCCAAATGTGCTCACAGTACTTATAATGTCTCTTTGTTCACATTTCTTTTGCTTTGTATTCCTTTTTTATGCTTTTTTTCTTATTTGCTTGAGACCCTGCTTCAGGGTGAAGAATGCTTCTGTAATGCTGAAGAATTCAGAAATTGTACTGAAGAAAGACTAATTCAGGCAGAAAGGTGACGCTTGCCAACTTGGGAAAGCGCAACAAGCACAGATACCAGAGAAGCCAAACCCACTTACATTCAAGAAGCAAGGAACTGCAGGTGCTGGTTTCCATAAAAAAAAGAAACAAAGTGCTGGAGTAACTCAGCGGGTCAGGCAGCATCTCTGGAGAACATGGACAGATGACATTTTGGGTTCTTCAGACTGCAGACCCTTCTTTACATTGAGGTTCGGCTGCAGTATTGGCACCCGTGTCAATCTGCTCACACCAAACTAGACCCTGCATCTGCTGCAGGGCGTGGGTGCCATGTGGCAATACTGTTTGTCCAGCTCGGTTCGGTGTGTGCGAGGCCATGTCTCATGAAGTTGATAAGAGTTTTTTAACGAAATAACCAGGAAGGCCGATGAGGGGAGGGTCATAGATGTGTAAGAAGGAACTGCAGATGCTGGTTTAAACCGCAGATCGACACAAAAAGCTGGAGTAACTCAGCGGGACAGGCAGCATCTCTGGAGAGAAGGAATGGGTGACATTTCCGGTCAAGACCCTTCTTCAGACTCGTTAGGGATAAGGGAAAGGAGAGATATAGACGGTGATGTGGAGAGATAAAGAACAATGCATGAAAGATAGACAATAGACAACAGGTGCAGGAGTAGGCCATTCGGCCCTTCGAGCCAGCACCACCATTCAATGTGATATGCAAAAGATATGCAAAAAAAGTAACGATGATAAAGGAAACAGGCCATTGTAAGCTGTTTGTAGGCTGAAAATGAGAAGCTAGTGTGACTTGGGTGGGGGAGGGATAGAGAGAGAGGGAATGCCGGGGCTACCTGAAGTGAGAGAAATCAATATTCATACCACTGGGCTGCAAGCTGCCCAAGCAAAATATGAGCTGCTGTTCCTCCAATTTGCGTTTAGCCTCACTCAGACAATGGAGGAGACCAAGGACAGAAAGATCTGTGTAAGAATGGGAAGGAGAATTAAAGTGTCCAGCAGCCGGAAGATCAGGTTGGTTCACGCGGGCTGAGCGAAGGTGTTCTGCGAAACGATCGCCCATTCTGCGTTTGGTCTCGCCGATGTATAAGAGTCCATATCTTGAACAACGGATACAGCAGATGAGGTTGGAGGAGGTGCAAGTGAACCTCTGCCTAACCACAAGAATTACAGTGGGATTTGATCAGTTGGACAAGTGGGCTGAGGAATAATTAATGGAGTTTAAGTGTGAGGTGTTGCTAAACTAAACCAAACACACTAAAGCCAAATTCTTCAATATTTTGAAATGCATTTCCTGTAAATGTAATTTACATTCCCAATCTCAGTATCTTCACCACTGACAGACCCAAAGTCACAATTTTGTACTGAGCTGGAAAAGTAGTAAGTAAATAGGAGTTAGTAGTATTCTCCCTTAATATTCTGCATGCCTTCCTTCAATTCAAATTAGATAAGGGTCAATTTTTAAACGTTAATTTAAATTTACTTAAACTCTCAATGACTTTTCTAAACCAGTTTGTCCAACAGTAAGTAAAGCCTCAGGTGATCTGGTTGAAGAAGGGCCTTCGTTTATTTTATCTTGTCCTTTTAGAATATTAATCATAGTCGATTGTTTTCTTTAAACTCCAGCTCGGTTTGTTTGGTAAATATGTAGGATCACTGCGAATATAATGATTACGTTGTTCGGTCTAACCAAGGTCTTTCAGTGTCTCTGTGAAATGTAATTCTGAAGTCACCTCATCCATGCCCCAATTAACTTGCATCTGATTAACTCAACTTATGACCTTTGATCTTGGGTAACCAGGCCTTATAATGTCTCTTTGTTCGTATTTCTTTTGCTTTGTATTCCTATGTTTCCCCCTTTTTTTCTTATTTGCTCGATACCAGTTGTCTTTGGCTATTATTGCCCTTGCTCATCTTTTTGTGTTGATGCTTTCTCTCACACTTTATTTTTAATCATGCCTTTTCTTTCCTCTGATGTTTGCCCTGTCCAGCTGCACCTTTAGTCGGGCTATGCTGCTCACTTCAAAATGAGCGCTGCCTTCAACAGATGTTCCTTTGATTTTTGTTGTGCTGTTTACCCAATGGTCAGGAAAAGATCAGTTTATGTACTTAAGCATTCAAATGTAATTCAAAGGCTCCACCACACCTTTTCGATATCCCTTTCATTGATGCAGTCCCAAAATACATAGCTGCGTGATTTTCAGGAGTTTCAAAAATGTAGTTATGCTTCACGCATGAATGCGAGTGATGACTATTGTTGTTAATCCATCTCCACAAGATAAATTCATATGGGGTTGGCCCCTTGATCAATTTTGGCAAATCCATTCAGAAAGATCAACAAGTCCCCTCAACACAGTCCCGTAGATGATCCCAAGTTGTTTCCGTCCTGTGCTTTGGTGGCTCTTTGTGCAACCGAACCCTTTGAACTCTGATCTTGTGCTTGCCTTTTGTCTCGGTTTAACATGTACTCACTACGTGCATATGTATAGAACACTGTCCCCATACCCTTCATTGCCTTCACTGCCTCCTTTAATTTGGACTGAATTTAATTTGTAGTTAGTTTAGACATGTTTACATCTGAATGCAATGAGACTATCAGACTGTGCACATTTAAATAAGCACTGAAGATAGACACAAACTGCTGGAGTGACTGGTGTTTTGGGCCGAGACCCTTCTTCAAACACCACAGCTGTGTGTCACTTGATTATTCTTATTTACAATTTTAACAAATAGAATAGCATTGGTCAGCATTTTTTTTTTACACTAACTACTTGCAATACATATCTATGTATAAGTTAGACACAAAGTGCTGGAAAAACTCAGCAGGTCAGGCAGTATCTCTGGAGGAAGAGGATGGGGGACGTTTCGGGATACTTCTTCGGAACGGTTCTGAATGCAGTCCGAAGAAGGGTCCCAACCCAAAACATCACCCATCCATTTTTTTCCAGAGATGCTGCCTGACCCGCTGTTACTCCAGCACTTTGTGTCTATCTTCGGTACATACCAGCATCTGCAGTTCCTTTCTACACTCTATGCAGAAGTCATTGGATGTTGGGATATGAATACTTAATGCAATCATCCAATGTATCTCCGCATTGATTATGTTTATGGCTTAACATTAGTAAATATCTTGTTGAAGAGATAATGATGAGACACTATAAATTGAAAAATATTCAAGCACGTTTTTGCACATGAGAATCAGCAAGCAGATACAAATAAGATACAAAGTAATTAACATTGAATAATTCTATCTGAGGCTTGTACTTTACAAAGTGTTGTAGTTGTATAAAAGATTGGTTAGACTGTACTTACCCAACATGGCAAATCCTACACGACTACTGTTTGGATAATGCAAATTTGCCCTGACAGAATTCACAAATCACAACCCAAAAATTGTTTTTCTAACTATAAAATTAATATTTTACTGCGCTTGCAACTTGTGCTTTATCATCTATGAAATAGTTGGGTGCAACTGAGGTCCGTAAGAGGCACTAAATGTACATTGACCCACTTTTCTTTTCAGATAATGGGGAGCAGCAATAAGAATGAGTCCTGCTGATTTTAAAAAGCCTCCACTGCCACAAACAATTTGTTCTATTTCATTGCTGGAAGAGTAGCGTTAGGGTCAATGAGGCATGAGCCACTTTGAAACCTGTGCGTGAATAACCAAAGACCTTTTAGCAAACATTTAACATTTAATTTTGATTGTCGACCTACCCTTGAAAAAGTTCAGAAAGTGTCCATTAACACTTCGGATTGCGGAACAATTCATAATTCACAAGGGAAATTTGTTTGATGATCAGTCAGAAGAGTGGAAAATTCCCTTTTAGTTCAGTTTAGCTTAGAGATACAGCATGCGAACAGGCCCTTCGGCCCACTGAATCCGCTCCGACCAGCGATCACCCATACACTTGTTCTCTGCTATCCCGATTTTGCATTTTACACCAGGAGCAATTTACAGAATCCAAATAACCTACAAACCTGGATGTTTAGTTGAATTGAGAGATACAGCGCAGAAACAGGCCCTTCTGCCCACCGAGTCCGCACCAACCAGCAATCCCCACACACTGGCACTATCCTACACACTAGGAACAATTTACAATTTTTGTGCGTCTTTGGAATGTGGGAGGAAAACTGGAGCTCCTGGAAAAATCCACGCGGTCACAGGGAGAACGTACAAACTCCGTACAGTCAGCTGTCAGAATGGAACCCAGGTCTCCGGCACTGTGTGGCAGCAACTCTACCACTGCGCCACCGTGCCACTGTACAAATATCAGCAGTCACACTGACACACATGTTACTGGTCAGTGTACGAGGTAGAATTTATACATCTTTCTTAATGGAGGTCAAGCAGAAACGAACATTTGTGGAAAGAGGAAGACTGCCCTCTGACTGCACCACGTTACACACTTAAAGCTTTTGGTTGAAATGATGTGTGTAGTTCTGTTGAATTACTCTTATAAAGGAAAACTAAAATGTGAATGGAGGAACAATAAATCATAAAAGGTCCATGCTTTTGAATATTCTTTCAAAGAGAGTAGAGTTTCTTAATCTTTTCCCAGATTAGGCATTACCTGAGGCCAGATTTTCTACCCATTTCTGACTTAATGTGCATTGTGATTCACGCCTTGAGATATTTAGGATCCCTCCTGGCAAACTAATCTTTCAGTCTGGTGGAAACGAAGGACAGAAAGGTGGTGTCTTCCTCACAAAGAGGAGGAAATGCGTTCTTGAATTGTCATCTTTACATTTCAATCAGAAAGGAAATGGAAAAAAGGCGTAAATCTTGTCTGTGGGAGAGGTTTGTGCCGCGGGTTAAATGGCAAAAGAAAAATTAACCTGACAATTCTGAAAGGAAGAAGAGGAGCAAGCTACTAATTCAGTTGAGAGTAGCAGGTTGAACATTTAAATGATAAAGGCTGCCTTCCGTTATTTTAAAGAGTCTGTCTTTAATTATAAACAGCCCTGTTTCTCCACCTGACAGCTGAAAGCAGGAAAGAAGGACTGATTCCTTGAGGTAATTATATTTACGGTAGTGCTTCTGGTTAAGATGCAGGCGTGTTTCCTTAGGCCCAATAAGCTACCAGTCAAACCATCCCCAGTCCCGAGCCATGCAGCCTTCAGTCAGTTCATAATCGTCCAGCACGGAAACAGGCCAAACTCATCCATGCCAACCAAGAATGCCCCATCTAAACTTTACTGTAGAGATACTGTACGGAAACAGGCCCTTCGGCCCACCGTCCGCTTCGACCAGTGATCACTCCGTACCCTAGCACTATCCTACACACTTTACAGTTTTACTGAAACCAATTAACTTACAAGCCTGTACGTCTTTGGAGTGTGGGAGGAATCTGGAGAAAACCCACACTGTCAGAGGGAGAATGTAGAAACCCCACACAGACAGCACCCATAGTCAGGATTGAACCCGGGACTCTGGCACTGTAAGGCAGCAACTCTGTGCCACTGTGCCGCCCAATCTCCTCACCCCACCCACCATTTCATTTCCTAAATATTAGCCTTTAGAGGCCAATAACTCATCGATCTGTGGATGGCCTGTGGAAATTGCCGCCTACTTATAGGCGGTTTGTTCTTCAGGGCATTTGGGAAACTTGTTTGGCCTGGTTTACTTGAGCTTCAGACTCTCCTCTTGAGCTAAACTCACCTCCAGGCTAAAATCCGGGGCCAACTGAGGGAGCAGCGAAGCTGTGTAAGAATAACGAGCTTTGTACGTTTAGAGTACTGAGGGAGTCGATGCAAGCATCCATACACCAAGGAGAGGGTCGCCTTACTACAAATACACACTGCCAGCCAGAACAAAAACGCCATGAAATTTGAAAATCAGAACTGATTAAAAGAAAATAGAAATAAACCCTGAAGGATAATAGGCTTGAGTTTCGAAGGAACCTTCTCCCATTTTCCTAAACCCAGGCAAACACT
Organism: Rhinoraja longicauda; assembly: GCF_053455715.1. NCBI lineage: Eukaryota > Metazoa > Chordata > Chondrichthyes > Rajiformes > Arhynchobatidae > Rhinoraja > Rhinoraja longicauda. Next base: position 69,075,689 of record NC_135958.1, read on the forward strand.
CCTTGTGCTCAACAGGAGTTGCTGATCACTTTATAATTCAGAGGGAACTGCAGGCACCTGCTTGATGTAAACCTTTGATGCTGCTCCTTCCCTTCCACAATGCACTTTTGAGCCACTACAATAGGAAATACAAGCAGACAGGAGTAATCGGCTCTTTATATCCGCGCAGAATGGAAACCGAATCCACCCAAAACAAAATGAAACACTGCAGGATGCACAAAGACGCACTGGCCCCCAAACGCAGTCCACAGATAAACAATGGTCTCAGCTTCACCTATAATTACTAGAGCTGGGCAGTGCAGCACAGAAATGTAGGCGCGGTGCTCTCAGTTTCCCAGCTCTGCCTTCCAGATTAACTCTTTGTGTATCATTTGTGTGAAGAAAATGAGCCAGCCGTCAGTGAACACATGATTCATGCCTTCTGGGACAGGAACTCAGTCTTGATAATGATCTGATAAAATGTGATTATGTGTGGGCTGAAGGATCTCGAAACTAAACTAAACACAAGTTCCAATCTTTGGTTGCCACAAATTGCTTGACTTTGGCAATATGTACCATCACCTGCAACAACACAACAAAAAAAGCAACCTCACTTTCCTTTTTATCGTAGGATAGAACTAGTGCATAATAGAACACATATCTGTGTTTAGAAGAAGGGTCTGAAGAAGGGTCTCGACCCAAACCATCACCCATTCCTTCTCTCCAGAGATGCTGCCTGTCCCGCTGAGTTACTCCAGCATCTTGTGTCCATCTTCGGTTTAAACCAGCATCTGCACGTATCTGTGCTTAGTTTAATTTAGAGAAACAGCATGGAAACGGCCGATTGGCCCAATGAGACTGTGCAGACCAATGATCTCCATACAGTAGTTCTATCCTACAGACTAGGGGCAATTTACAGAAGCCAATTAAACTACAAATCTGCCCACCTTTGGATGTACGAAAGGAAAATGAATTTGCCTTTTGTTGTGGTGTCGCAGGTGATGATATATTTTGTAAAGTCAAGTAATTTGTGGCAACAAAAGAAAATATGATCTCTTAATGTTTCGTTTAGTTTAGAGTTGCAGCGTGGAAATGGGCCCTTCGGCCCACCGAGTCCATGCTGACCAACGATCCTCATGCACTCGTTATATCCTGCACACTAGGGGCGATTTACAGAAGCCAATTAACCTACAAATCTGCACGTCTCTAGAAATCCGGAACACCCGGAGAAAACCCACAAAGTCACACTCCGTACAGACACCGCCCGTAGTCAGGATCGCACCTGGATCTCGGGTGCAGTAGGCAGCGACTTTATCGCAGTGCCACTGGATTGGATTAGTTAGTACAGGTCCATAGGAAGAAGTTTATATGTCTAACTCCTGCAGCCCAGCCTTACGATTTGATATAAAATAGCAGCAACAGGATTTAAAACAAAATTATTATTATTAACGATATTGCTTTAAAGTCACCCTCTTGCAGGGAAACAAAAACATCTGGCAAATATCGTGCTCCACAAAACTCTGCAATTTTAACCCACTTGCAATAAAATAGAAGTCTATTGGAAAGATCAAAGGCTGGCATATCAAAGCAAATTCCCCAATTCTGAAGGCAGAGGACTAATTTTGCACACCCTTAGCAACTGGCAATGACGAAGAATAAGCAGTGCTACAACTTAAAGTCAAATCACTGATCAGAAGAATTGTAAGGTATTTGGCTACAGACATGCAGCTAAATGACTTGCTTTCTGCACAAGTGCAAATGATGCCTGTCCGTAAATGCAGCTGTTTACTTTCCGACACTGGGAAAAGATGATTGACGAAAACGAGATGTAGGTGTAGATGTGGATGGCACGGTGGTGCAGCGGTGGAGTTGCTGCCTCACAGCGCCAGGGACCCGGGTTCCATCTTGACTATGGGTGCTGTCTGGACAGAGTTTGTACGTTCTCCCCGTGACCTGCATGGGTATTCTCCGGATGCTCCGGTTTCCTCCCACACTCCAACGACGTACGGGTTTGTTGGCTAAATGGCTTCAGTAAAATGAGTAAAGTGTGTAGCCCATGCTAGTGTAATGGGGATCAGCTGGTCGGGGCAGACTCGACGGGCCGAAGAGCCTGTCTCCATGCTGTGCCTCAAAACTAAACTAAACTAATGTTGTAGGCATGTGCTGAGTACAGTTAATGCAAATTGCTCACAACTACATTTGGCTAATAACCCCACGTATGCATGCATGTGATTGTGCATGCAATCTTTTGATCTGGCTAGTACATTTGTTTCTATTAGGCAAATTAAAACTAAGAGTTTGGTGATCCCCGTCAGCTTACTGGCCAAAAAAATTCAGTGTTGTGTTAGGCCGGTGAACATTGGGTGCAATTTATCACTGGGATTCTCGCTGTCTGTGGGATCTCAGCCGATCTCAAAACTTGGACTGTGTGTGTGTGCTTTTTCCCCCTTTCTTCGATGTTCAAAACTCAGTGAATCTTAATCGCCTGTGTTCCCCACTGAAGCATATCATCGTTAACACCAGAGAGCTGACTGTCCCATTCAGCATGATTACTCTCCGCGGCACCGGCAGCCTGACATTCAATGAGGAACTCTGCAAAAACAGTTTAGGCAGTCGACTGCTTCGTATGAGCAGGCCCTGGCACGCGTGGAGCCAGCTGGCAAGTTGTCAAGCTGGGGTTGGGCTCGGTGCCAGCATGCACTGCACCGTGCCAGCCTTGCGTGCCTTGCTGTCTGTCACGGAGTTGACTTCACAAGGGGCGTGCCTGAGGAGTTACGAGCCTTGCGCCGATCCCCGAACCCTTTGATGACGAATAATAAAATCAGCCCGTAACATGTCAAAGGAATCTATGTCGAACAGGGCTAAAATATGTCTATTGCTCCTATATGGCAAATAACTAAATGTTTGGAGTTTTAGTTTGATTGCGTCTGCATAAGCTGGTTGTAAAGTTTACAGCTTGTTTCCTATATCTTAAATAGGCTGTAAAAGTAAACAGTATCACACATTTAACTGCACTTTTTCCAAGCCTAAACCTTTGGGATTTTACAGTGGGCTGGGATACTTGGAAGCCAATGATAGCGCACCTGCATTTTGATAATTGGTTCTGTGTTTTGGGAACCGCCTGCTACTTGCTCAACCTGCCGCTATTGGAAGGGATTCACCGGATTTTCAGTGGGTCTCCCTGACAGAACTCCAGGCTGAAGCAGAAACTCGTTAAACAACAACGTTGCAAGTACACGATGAACTGAAAGGATGTGGTATTTTCCATAAGATTTTGATTTTGATGTGGTCACTTTGATCCTTCATCAAGATTAGTCAAAGTGGAGCTGTTGCTATTAATGCTGAGGTCGTGTGGCAAGCTCAGCATTAATAGTATCTGGACATAAGTCATTTAAGGGCAAAATATCATAACGAGCGTCTGGTTGCAAATGATTGTAAAGAGATGTGGGTCCCTTCGGTTTTGTAAGAGACAGAAGTTGTCGTTCTTGAGATAATAATAATAATAATAATAATAATAATAATAATAATAATAATAATAATAATAATAATAATAATATATTCCTTTATTCGTCCCACACCAGGGAAATTTACAGTGTTACAGCAACAAGTGGATAGCAAGAGAGCAAGAGATTATTCATTATAAATAAAGATACATAAATTGTCATCAGTTTTCTGTGTGTTCTTAGCTGTTACCTCCGATCTCTTAGATCACCTTTCCCAGATCATTGTTGCTTTTTGCATCTCTTTCAATCATTGGACCTATATACCTTCTATACCTCCCGTTTCCCTTCCCCCTGACTCTCAGTCCGAAGAAGGGTCTCGACCCGAAATGTCACCCATTCCTTCTCTCCAGAGATGCTGCCTGACCTGCTGAGTTACTCCAGCTTTTAGTGTCTGTCTTAAAGAGTAGCATGTTGGCTACACACGTCAAAGACGCTACTGCCCGCCCGGTCTGTAAGTCTGGGTCCCGTTCTTCTTTTGTGGGGATGCCGCGGATGTAGAACAGCAGCCATACATTTTAGTTCGGGTGTCTGAGTCAGGCAATGGAGCCAAGAGCAGCCAAGTTCACAAGTTATAGGAGTAGAATTAGGCCATTCGGCCCACCGGGTCCACTCCGTCAGCCAATCATGGCTGATGTCTGCCTCCTCATCCCATTTTCCTGCCTTCTCCCCGTAACCTTTGACACCCGTTCAAATCAAAATCCTCTCATTTGTGGTTTGGGCCCTGAGTTCTTGCTGATGGCAGGGTCTCTTCTCTGTCACCATGACAGCAATAGCTTTTGAAGCCACCCCTAACCTGATCTCTGCTCTGTCCCTGATAAACATAGGAAGAGCAGCAGACTATTGAACCTCAGCCTGATCCACAGTTCAGTGAGATCATGGCTGAACGGTAACCAAATGCCAGATGCATGCCTTTTCCCAGTATCCATCAGTGTCCACTATATCCCGTAAACAGGTTCAGTTTTAAAATTGATTGATTTGTTCGCAATTGCTGTTTGTGAGGGAGTTTCAAATTTTCCATACGAATCTATTGTGTAGACGGATTGCTTTCCAGTGGAAAAGAACTTGTCTTGAAATGAACAACATAAAGCATGGGGTAAAAATTAATACAACCAAAATGGCGGCACGTTGGTGTAGCGGTAGAGTTGCTGCCTTACAGCGCCAGAGACCCGGGTTCGATTCTGACTACGGGTGCTGTCTGTACCGAGTTTGTACATTCTCCCCGTGGCCTGCGTGGGTTTTCTCCGGATGCTCTGGTTTCCCCCACACTCCAACGACGTACAGGTTTGTGGGCTAATTGGCTTCAGTAAAATTGGTAAATTGCCCCTAGTGTCTAGTGCATGCTAGTGTAATGTGGATCGCTGGTCAGTACGGACTTGGTGGGCCAAAGGGCCTGTCTCCCTGCTGTATCTAAATTAAACTCAACTAAACTAATGTCGTAGACATGAGCTGAGTACAGTTAATGCAAATTGCTCACAATCATACTTGGCTGATAAGCTAATGTCTGTATGGAGTTTGTACATTCTCCCTGTGACCATGTGGGTTTGCTCCAGTTTCCTCTCACATTCCAAAGACGTGCAAGTTTGTAGGTTAATTGGCTTCGGTAAATAATTGTAAATTGTGCCTAATTGTAGCGTAATGCTAGCGTACGGCGTGATCGCTGGTCGGCACGGATTCAGTGGGCCGAAGGGCCTGTTTCTGCGCTGTATCTCTAAAGTCTCTAAAAATGGGGGAGTCCAGAACCATGGGCCACAGTTTAAGAATAAGGGGTAGGCCATTTAGAACGGAGATGAGGAAAAACTTTTTCAGTCAGAGAGTTGTAAATCTGTGGAATTCTCTGTCTCAGAAGGCAGAGGAGGCCATTTCTCTGGATGCTTTCAAGAGAGAGCTAGATAGAGTTCTTAAAGATAGCGGAGTCAAAGGGGTATGGGGAGAAGGCAGGAACGGGGTACTGATTGTGAATGATCAGCCATGATTACATGGAATGGCGGTGCTGGCTCAAAGGGCCGAATGGCCTACTCCTGCACCTATTGTCCATTGTCTATTGTCTGAAGTAAAGTCTAAAACGTGGGGACTTCTTTGCAGAGAGACTTTGTTTCTGAGGGAGTTGACGTCTTTGTACATGATTGTGAATATGGTAAGACGATAGTTAAATCTCAAGAAAGTTAACTGTGTTTTCCTTCGAAATCTCCATCGTGTCTGAAGGACGTTCATTGCGAAGAGACAATGGGATGGAGAGTGAGAGTCTGGTTATAATTTTGCCCTCAGAATGCTCCTTGCATTTGGTGAAAAGGATATTCATGTTGGCTCTCAGCAGATTTTACTCCAAATCTAGCAAACGGCAGTTTCCCTCAGCTGTCGAAATATTATGCTGTTTCTTACAAATGTTTCTGTGAATTGGAAGTCTATTTAAGCAACGACTATACGTGATTAAAATCAGTAGTAGATTGTGATTAAACAGCAGAGTCCAACAACAGGTTAGATTTAATTCACCCAAGGCATTCAAATTAAACTAGGCCCTGGAGCAAATGTAGGCCTTCCTTTTAAGATGCAATGCACCTTGTAATTAGCCTTGAAGATAACAGTAAAGCCACATTATAAAAAGTCCATATTATACTGATTATAAAAGAAGTAAATAAACTGATAAGTTGAAAGTAGGCACAACATTTTTAAAATGTCCCCTTGCACACTTTGAAATTTCGGCTGACTCAGCGAATGTCGGTTCTGCCTTTCATTGTACCCATGATTTTGGAAACAGCTAAAAGGTGCACGGGTATTATCGTTTTTCACAGTATTATTTCAATTGTGGCTGCATTCACAGTACAAGAGGTGGATTTGCAGTGAAATTCTTCCATCTCCTCACTGTTATTTATATCAACTCTTGTACTATCAGCACCATTAAAGCTTGGATAACTTTGGAGTCAGGCCATTCAGCCCCTTTAGCCTGCTGTACCTTTTGGTTTGGACTGTACCTTAATTCCATTCCATGACCATTAACACTCTTCGTTAAACAATGGCTGTGGAACAATCCTAAGTGATTATAATAAGATTCTACATCCCAGCATACTGTCATTACAACTTTAATGGTGCTAAGATTCACATTCTAGCTTCATATTTTAGTTTCGCTCAGAAGATATAGTGTGGAAACTGCACTTCGGCCCACCGAGTCCACACCGACCATCCTACACTAGTTCTATGTTATATGTTGTACATCCTGCACACTAGGGGCAATTTAGAGAAGCCAATGAACCTACAAACCTGTACGCCTTTTGGAATGTGGGAGGAAACCGGAGCACCCAGAGAAAGCCCACACGGTCACAGGGAGAACGTACAAACGCCGCAAGGACAGCCCCCTTAGTCAGGATTGAACCTGGTTCTCCGGGGCCACGAGGAAGCAACACTACAGCCGCACCACTGTGCTGCCCACCTTATTCCTCCATTAAAAAGATCTCCAAATTAGGTGTGGGCGCGCCTTTTTAAGAGAACTTTTCCAAGTGACAACTTTTCAAACATGGTATTAATTTCTTTGGCCTTTCTGGGTAGGAGGTCGAGTGGCTTCTCAGTAAATTTGGATCAGATTTGCACTGGATCAGAATGAATTTGTAAATGCAATCCATGAAGTCTCTTGGACCCAGTGAACGGTAGCAGTATAACACCCATGATGCTCGTAATAATGGAGTTATGGACAAGCCTGTAACCTGCCACCTGTGCAATGGTCGGTTTTTGTTGAGTGTCGTGCTCCTAACTTAAACAGGGATCCCCAGATTTATTTATTTATTTATTTATTATTGCACGGGATTCCCAAACATGCAGCTGGGCACTGAAGAGGGCAGAGATGCTGGAAAAATAGCCACAGTAAAGTCTCAGTCCAGGGCCGGCGCCAGAGATTCTGCTCGAGTTCCCCACTTGGCAAGGGCACTGACGGACTGAGAAAGTAAAAAAAAGCCGTGGAAGAAATGAAATAAGAAACCCTCTCTCTGGGTCAGGTCGTTCTGGATTGGCGACGGGCTCAGGATTTGTGGTCGGGAACCGGGCAACTCCGGACGGGTAGTGGTTGAAGAGAACAATCGCTGGTCCTACAGCAGGATTACTCCTTCTAATTTCTCAGCAGAGAGAGAAAGGAAGGGAGCGCTGTGGAGAAAGGAGGCAGGGAAACGAGAGGGGAAGTAGAAAAGGTCCCAGCGTGAATCCCCTCAGATCTCAGGAAGGGTTCATGCGGTTAGGGCTATAAAGAGAGATTGCAAAATTTATTTTCTTTACACTGAAGATTACGAGAGTTACGACATGGAAAATAAAGATAAATTAACTCATCTGGTCAGCAAAATGGCAGAATAATGATGGAGAGTGGGATCTTGTGTTCCCACGGTCAGGAGAGTATGATTCAGAGTTTCAGGTGCACTTTGTTGTTTAATTTTTTTGTTCCTTTAATCTTACCAAATAGTGAAAGGCTTGGATAGAGTGAGTGGATGTGGAGAGGATGTCTCCACTAGTGAGAAGGTCTAGGAGCAGGGCCCATGCATAGCTGTCGAAAGCATCTTGTCCGGGAACATCACAATCTGGTTTGGGAACAGCTCAGCCCAGGACAGGAAGGCTCTGCGGAGAGTAGTGCGTTCGGCTGAACGCACTATGGAAACTACACTCGCCCCCCCTGCAGGACCTATACATCAGGAGGTGCAGATCCAGAGCCAGCAACATTATGAGGGAGGCATGGTAGCGCAGCGGTAGAGTTGCTGCTTTACAGAGAATGCAGCGCCGGAGACTCAGGTTCGATCCTGACTACGGGTGCTGCACTGTAAGGAGTTTGTACGTTCTCCCCGTGACCTGCGTGGGTTTTCTCCGAGATCTTCGGTTTCCTCCCACACTCCAAAGACGTTCAGGTTTGTAGGTTAATTGGCTGGGTAAAAATGTAAAAATTGTCCCTAGTGGGTGTAGGATAGTGTTAATGTACGGGGATCGCTGGGCGGCACGGACTTGGTGGGCCGAAAAGGCCTGTTTCCGGCTGTATATATATGATATGATATGATATGACCCCTACCACCTCAGCAACGGACTGTTCCAGCTGCAACGGTCAGGGAAACGCCTCCGCTGCCACACTGTGAAAACAGAGAGGATGAGACGGCGTTTCTTCCCACAGGCCATCAGGACTGTTAACTCTCATATCACCAGGGGCTAAATTAAATTTACTGTATTCATTTATTTTTTGTGTTAAATTTTTTTTCCTATTCTGTTTTGTAGTTTAGCACAATCCGCAGGCGTTGCCACTTTCATTTCACTGCACATCTTGTATATGTATGTGACAAATATACTTGACTTGACTTGACTCAGAATGAAAGGATGTACCTTTGGAAAGGAGATGAGGAGGGATTTCTTTAGCCCGAGGATGGTGAATCTGTGGAATTCATTGCCACAGACGGCTGGGGCCAAGTGAATGGAAATTTTTAAGGCGGAGATTGACAGATTCTTGATTAGTACGGATGTCAGGGGTTATGGGGAGAAGGCAAGGGAATGGGGTTGAGAGGGAATGATAGATCGGCCATGATTGAATGGCGGGGTAGACCTGAGGGGCTGAATGAGCTAATTCTACTCCTAGAACTAATGAAGTTATGAAGTTTCTGAGGGAGTTGACGTCTTTGTACATGATTGTCAATATGGTAAGACGATAGTTAAATCTCAAGAAAGTTAACTGTGCTTTCCTTCGAAATCTCCATCTTGTCTGAAGGACGTTCATTGCGAAGAGACAATGGGATGGAGAGTGAGAGTCTGGTTATAATTTTGCCCTCAGAATGCTCCATGCATTTGGTGAAAAGGATATTCATGTTGGCTCTCAGCAGATTTTACTCCAAATCTAGCAAACGTCAGTCTCCCTCAGCTGTCGAAATATTATGCCTTTTCTTACAAATGTTTCCGTGAATTGGAAGTCTATTTAAGCAAAGCAAAGACTATACGTGATTAAAATCAGTAGTAGATTGTGATTAAACAACAGTGTCCAACAACAGGTTAGATTTAATTCACCCAAGGCATTCAAATTAAACTAGGCCCTGGAGCAAATGTAGGCCTTCCTTTAAAGATGCAATGCACCTTGTAATTAGCCTTGAAGATAACAGTAAAGCCACATTATAAAAAGTCCACATTATACTGATTATTTTGCAGTTGATAAGGAGATGGTTAAAAAGAAGTATGAATGGGCTAATTCCACTCCTAGAACTAATGAAGTTATGAACGTGAGCACAAAGGTTCAATTTCAGCCTGATGCTTTACCTCCAACAGATATTGTGGGTGAGAGTTCTGGTACCAATAGATTGTCTTTTGTGCCTTAACCGTATAACATTGGAGTGCCACTGTGCCCTCTTCTTCATGATGGCCTTCAATCTCTCTCTCTCTCTCTCTCTCTCTCTCTCTCTCTCTCTCTCTCTCTCTCTCTCTCTCTCTCTCTCTCTCTCTCTCTCTCTCTCTCTCTCTCTCTCTCTCTCTGCCACGCTACACAATCCTTCATGCAACAGGCCAGAGTTTGAAGCACAGATGCAGCACAGTGGCACAGCTGGTAGAGCTGCTGCCTCACAACGTCAGAGACCAGGGTTCAATCCTGACCTCGAGTGCTGCCTGTGTGGAGTTTCCCCGTTCTTCCTGCGACAGTGTGGGTTTTCTCCGGGTTCCTTCCCACATCCAAAAGATGTGTGCCGGTTTGTAAGTTAATTGGCCACTCTGAATTGCCCCTTGTGTGTGGGGGAATGGATCAGTAAATGGGATAACATGGAACTAGTGTGAATGCGAGATCAATGGTTGTTGTGGACTCAGTGGGCCGAGTGGCCTGTTTCCATGCTGTGTCTGTAAACTATTCCTTAGGGAGAAGGTGTCAGTACATGTCCTCTGAACTGCAGATGCGTGTTTGAACCGAAGATAGACATAAAAAGCTGGAGTAACTCCGCGGGACAGGCAGCATCTCTGGAGAGAAGGAATGGGTGACGTTTCGAGTCTGAAGAAGGGTCTTGACCCGAGATGCTGCTTGTCCCGTTGAATTACTCCAGCATTTTGTGTCAATCCCCTGAAGGGAGTATGTTTGCTACTCCGTAACATCACTGGTACAGCTGCTGCCTCCAGTAACCAGAGTTCAATCTTGACATCCAGCCCTACAGTTCTCCCTGCATCTGTGTGGGTTTTCCCGAACTGCTCCAGCTTGTTCCCACATCTCACGCGCAGTTAAATAGATTAAACGGCCTTTGTGCCTGTGTGTGTGTGGAAGAATCTGGAGGAGGTTGATGGGAATGTCGGGAGAATAAAACAGGATTAATGTAAATAGTTTCTTGATGGCCAGCAGGGGCCCGGTGGGCCGAAGGGTCAGGTCAGTCTCCACACTGTGTGATTCCACAACTCTCTTGTCAACGACACTGTGTCTTTCATATTCTGCCTGGCCCTGGCCAGAGGAGCTGATACCCGATTGTTTGCAAGCTTATAGCTTGATGTAAGAAGCATGGAGACTCGGGCTGTGGCTCCAGTCTCTTCTTGGGAGCATCATTGGTCTCTTTGGAAGCATTATGTTCTGTTGGGTGAACTCTTGTAAATTTGTCGGCACCAGAAATGTGGTGACTCTTGTGTGATTTTACCGGGTTGTATGCAAAACCTAGAGTATCATTGAATCAGAGTATTATGTTAAAGGACACATTGCCACAAGGACTATACTTACTTAGGACTAAGCCTATACTTACGACACCCAGGAAGACTGTGAGGTAGATAGGTTCATAAGTTCTAGGAGCAGAATAAGGCCATTCGGCCCATTAAATCTACTCCGCCATTCAATCATGGCTGACCTATCCTTCCCTCTCAACCCCATTCCCCTGCCTTCTCCTCATAACCCCTGATGCCCTTACTAATCAAGAATCTGTAAATCTCTGCCTTAAAAATATCCATTGACGACCTCCACAGCCACCTGTGGCAATGAATTCCACAGATTCACCACCCTGCCCCTCATCAGATCTTTTCCTGCTCTGGATTCGCTGTGTCCCAGGGGTAGGTTACGTTGAGATCCAGTGCCCGGAATGCTGGCAAGGCCAGTGCAGTGCAGTGCGGTGTAAGTGTTTAGTTCAGTTTAGAGACACAGCGTGGAAGCAGGCCCTTCAGCCCACCGAGTCCGCGACGACCAGCGATTCCTATACACTAGCACCATCCTGCACACACTAGAGACAATATGCAATTTTACCGAAACCAATTGACCTCCTACAAACCTGCACTCCTTTGGAGTGTGGGAGGAAACCCGAGCGCCCGGAGAAAACCCACGAAGGTCACGGGGAGAAGGTACAATCTCCATACCGACAGCACCCGTAGTCAGAATCGAACCGGGATCTCCGGCGCTGTAAGGCGGCAACTCTACCGCTGCGCCACTGTGCTGCCCCTAGCACAAGTAACTGTCCACACTGACAGAAAGGCCTTGACAGCTGGTGAGGCCCTGACCACGGCTCATCAACTGTTGCAGCTGGCGCTGAACTGAGTGCCTCAAAATCACTTGGGACTTGCTTAAAAAAAAAAACAACGTTTGAAACAATTAATTATTAACTTATTTTGAAAGATTACAGGACGATGAGACACGGACTTGCTCTTTGAAAACAATTAAAGTAACTTAATTAAATCGGATAATGAGCTTGCCGTACCTTTCCAATGCAGCTGATTACTCCCATTTATTACCAGTCCGGCCGGTCCCTGCATTTGCCTGGAGTGGGCTCAGTGAGATGAATTCCCAGCCAGAGAACTTGGAAAGGCTGTGGAAGTTGGCGGTGTACTGGTGAACTCCGCGAGGAGTCCACCTCCAGGCCCCAGGGTCAACGTCACGCACACAGGACGGCTCTGCCTCAACTTGCATTTGGAAACAGCCCTGCTCTTGGCTGATGTACTAGTTTAGTTTAGTTTAGTTTAAACATAGAAACATAGAAAATAGGTGCAGGAGGAGGCCATTCGGCCCTTCGAGCCAGCACCGCCATTCATTGTGATCATGGCTGATCGTCCCCAATCAATACCCCGTGCCTGCCTTCTCCCCATATCCCTTGATTCCACTAGCCCCTATAGCTCTATCTAACTCTCTCTTAAATCCATCCAGTGATTTGGCTTCCACTGCCCTCTGTGGCAGAGAATTCCACAAATTCACAACTCTCTGGGTGAAAAAGTTTTTTCTCACCTCAGTTTTAATTTTCCCACTTCAGTTTTAACCTTCTGCGTTTAAAGGGTTTGCCCCACAGGTTCCTCTCAGCTTAAACCAATGTCCTCTGGCTCATGATTCCCTTATCCAAGGTAATAGACTCTGTGCATTTACATTTAGTTTGGGAGATACAGTGCAGGAACAGGCCCTTCGGCCCTCTTTAGTCCTCACCCACCCAGTTATCACCCCCCCCCCCTACACTAACACCATTCTCCACACTAGGGCCAATTTACAATTCTTACCAACGCCAGTTAACCTACAAACCTGTACGGTCTTTGGAGTGTGGGAGGAAACCGGAGCACCCGGAGAAAACCCCCGCAATCACAGGGAGAACGTACAAACTCCGTACAGACAGCACCCGTAGTCAGGATCAAACCCGCTGTAAGGCAGCAACTCTATCGCTGCACTCCTGTGCCGCCCCAGTAGATCCCTGTGGATCCTAGTGTGATCATTTATTGAATTATTAGTGATAATTTATTGGAATATTGTTGATTGTATATTTGTTTGTGGTGTTGTTGCATCAATGTGCCTGTAAATCTGCAGCAAGTAGGAATGTCATTATTCCATTACAGGTGCTTATGATAATTAAATACTCCTGACTCCTGCGACTCTTGACTCTCTTGAATCACAAAGGATGACGTCAACCATTAACACAAACCAACCTCCCTTCCTTTGACTCCATCTACACTTCACGCTGCCTTGGCAAGGCCAGCAGCATAATCAAGGATGCGTCTCACCCCGTTCACTACCTCTTCTCCCCTCTCCCATCAGGCAAGACGTACAGAAGTGTGAAAACGCACACCTCCAGATTCAGGGACAGTTTCTTCCCATGTAACTGAACCATCCTGTCAACAACTAGAGAGTGGTCCTGAGGTACTACCGACTCCATTGAAGACCCTTGGATTATCTTTATTTGGACTTTACTGGACTTTATCTTGCACTAAACGTTATTCCCTTCATGTGCCTGTGTACTGTGGATGGCTTGATTGTAATAATATATTGTCTTTCCGTTGACTGGTTAGCACGCAACAAAGGCTTTTCACTGTATCCCAGTACATGTGACTAAAGTAAACTAAATTAAAACTAAAGTAATGTGTCAGAAAGAACTGCAGATGCTGGTTTACATCAAAGATAGACATAAAAAGCTGGAGTAACTCAGCAGGTCAGGCAGCGTCTTTGGAGAAAAGGAATAGGTGACGTTTCGGGTCGAGATCCTTCTTCAGACTTGAGAGTCAGGGGAGATATAGAAGGTACAAATGAATGAAAGATATGCGAAGCCAGAGAACAGGAGGAATCACGGAGTGGTTACACTGGGAAGGTAACCAGTCCAAAACGCCAGCTTTGTTCCTCTCTCCGCACGGATGCTGCCTGAGCATCTCCACATTACCAGCATTTTCCGCCTTCGTTTCAGATTTCCAACATGCGCAGTATTTTACTTTTGACACAAAATGAATTGTTATTCCATTGGGATGTGGGCTTGACCGACAGCCATCTTGTGCGGGGTGGGTGGTGGGAGTGGGGCAGTGTTTCTGGCTCACGAGGGTGAGTCCTGAGGCTGGGACTCCTGCAAAACCCTGACATGAATGTGCAGCACACGTGTCCTTTCTGACGAAGACGTGCCGTGCTGGTCTTCTGCCTAATTCCTAATGAAAGGCATGAACCCTGTTTACGGCACAGCTGCAAATTTTTACCTTTGTTCTCAATTTACAGCTGTTCCACATTACTTGTGAAAATTAAAAATGCGCCCAGCGGCCTTCCCTTTGCTCCTGCTTTTTGCGCGGTGCCAATATAAAGGTGGCCAAGGCGCAGCAAGAATTCATTCAGAGCGCTACGAGCAATCTGGCATGAATCCCCAGCCGCAGTGGCCAGCGTTCCGAACCTGTACTTGTTCACTTGGAGGAAGTGACATCGCTGGCAAAGCAAGCATTCAGCTGGAAATTAAACTGGAAAAGAGTCCAGAGAACATTGACCGGGATATTGCCAGCACTTGAGGGGCTGAGCTACAGCTACAGGCTAGGACATTATTCCTTGGAGTGCAGGAGGCTGAGGGATGATCTTACCGAGGTGGATAAAATCATCAGGAGAATACGGTAGGGTAAATGCACAGAGTCTATTACCTTGGATAAGGGAATCGTGAGCCAGACATTGGTTTAAGCTGAGAGGAACCTGTGGGGCAACCCTTTAAACGCAGAAGGTGGTGGGCATATGGAACGAGCTTGAGGCAGTAGTTGTGGCAAGTGCAATGACTGCATGAAAAAGGCACTTGGAAAGGTAAACGGATAGGAAAGGTTTAGAGGGATATAAGCGTTAATGTAAGGGGATCGCTGGTCGGCACGGACTTGGTGGGCCGAAAGTCCTGTTTCTGTGCTGTATCTCTAAACTAAACTAAACTAAACTAAACTAAACTAAACTACAAAGAGTAGAATCTGTTCATGTCATGTAGAATAAAATGACTTAGATCCCTTAGGTGAAGAAGCATGTACTCGACAAACAAAAACAGATATTTGGAAAGATTTATCATGGTTTATTGGCATTCTCCTTTAGAATTCTTGGAAAGATCCTGAAATCAAGGGAAAATGTGCTCTTTGGATCTGCATCTCATTAGTGCCAAGTAACACTGATGGGACAGGGGGAGCATGCTTTGTCCAGCAACGGAATGATTACGTTTAGAAACACAGGAAATAGGAACAGAATTTTGTTATCCAGTCCCTCAAGCCGCTATGTCATTCAGTAAGATTGTGGCTGATTTGGTCTTTGGCCTTCACTCTGGTTTATACCAAAGATGGACACAAAGTGCTGGAGTAACTCAGCAGGTCAGTTAGCATCTCTGGAGAAAAAGGATGTTTCAGGTCTGAAGTAAGGTCCCGACTCGAAACGTCACCACCCATCCTTTTTCTCCAGAGATGCTGCCTGACCCACTCTGTTACTCCAGCACTCTGTGTCCATCTTTGAGAAAAGACGTTGCTCCTCATCTTAGTTGTAACGAGACTTTCCTTTATTCTGAGGCTCTGCCTTGAGTTACAGACTAGAATTCTAGTTCCAGACTAGACCAGACGCTGGTTTATACCAAAGTGTAAGAAAATAACTGCAGATGCTGGTACAAATCGAAGGTATTTATTCATAAAATGCTGGAGTAACTCAGCAGGTCAGGCAGCATCTCGGGAGAGAAGGAATGGGCGACGTTTCGGGTCGGCTGCTGAGTTACTCCAGCATTTTGTGAATAAATACCTGGTTTATACCAAAGATGGTCACAAAGTGCTGGCATAACTCAGCGGGACCCTTCTTCAGACTTCAGTCCAGGATATTGCCAGGTCTTGAGAGGCTGAGCTATTGGGAGTCTGAGGAAGGGTGCTGGCCCGAAACGTCACCCACCCTTTTTCTCCAGAGATGCTGCCTGACCCACTGAGTTACTCCGGCACTTTGTGTCTACCTTTCGTATAAACCAGCATCTGCAGTTCTTTCTTTCCATATAATGACTGAGCTTCCACGGATGTTGTGGAACCATGGGACTTTAGGAAACAAGATGTGATCTCATTGAAACAAGGAGGGAGTTCCACACCTATCGTCTGGTGAAATCTCAAGCCCAAAATCCCAGAGCACAGGCTAATCTTCCCAGTTTTTCCTCATTAGCCCACATCAAATCCCAGAATATCTCCTGGGACGCCTCTTATATTTCTTGCTTTCATTATTAGGATTCCCCTTCAACCTTTTTTGAATGACCTTGAAATCAATAGAATAAAACACATAACAGAACAGCACAATCAGTTTGTTACATCCTGCAGTCCACTGATATTTCTGGTGATCTTACACTGGTTTTCAAGTGAATTCAACCTCCCCCCTGTGGTCCGTAGATACACGGCTAAAAATGTTGTCAAAGAATATTACGACATGATTTTTCTTCACCCACCAGTAGCAGTTTGAATAAAATGACAACAATTCCTATAAACATAGAAACATAGAAAATAGGTGCAGGAGTAGGCCATTTGGCCCTTCGAGCCAGCACTGCTGATCATCCAAAATCAGTATCCCATTCCTGCTTTCTCCCCATATCCCTTGATTCCATTAACCCTGAGAACTAAATCTAACTCTCTCCTGAAAACATCCAGTGAATTGGCCTCCACTGCCTTCTGTGGCAGAGAATTGCACCACAATTCTTAACTTAGCTGAAAACCCACGAGCTTGACAGACCTGAATGCAGGATTGTTTCTATATCAAATATGAGACGATCATACCGCCAATAAGTCTGTTTATTTCTCTGATGCAAAACAAATTTGGAAAGATTGCCAATGTCCATTGAAGATGTGATTGCCTTAAACACCGACAACAGTGTATTTGTACTGGTTTACACAGAGTTTGTTATCTAATTTGTTTTGCAAGCAGCTTTGGTGATCAGAGCGTTTGAAATTGTGGGCTCAGAGGAGCGTGTAAATTTTAAAGTGCAGCCGAAGCACATTTCCCCGTTGCTACAATGGGAACTCCTCACTGGACCAATGCAAGATTAAGGCCAGCTGCCCTGCCTTAATCTCTGCTTATTCGCCGCATCAGATATTTATCTGTTCTTCCCTTGACATGCCTCAACTGCAAGCCCGTGGCAAAGAATTCCACGCCCCACCAAGCCTTTGCACAAAGCCGAGGAAGTCCTTCATGCAAAGTCCACTTAGTTTGGTAAGAAACTGCAATGTGTTTCCTCAGTTATTCCTTCCTGTTGACGGGTTCTTTTTCAAAGTGTCAAATACATTTCTATTTCCCCTTCGGCAATCAAATGCAGGTTGCTGGCATCCATGGAATTATTTTGCTTCCAATCTCTATCCCTCTCATTTTATTTGCCTATCGACTTTTTATTCCCATTATAAATATCTAACCAGGATTAGTTTAGTTTAGTTTCATTTAGAGATACAGCATGGAAACAGGCCCTTCGGCCCACTGATCTGCGCTGGCCACATTAGTTCAATAAACTGGTTTTCACTTGAATGTAGGATCTTTCCTGACCTGTTAAATGGGTGTCCTTTTAATTACCGGATTCACAACTTGGTTTGTAATGGAAATAAAAAAAATATTGCACCACATATGTCGGCCGTTGCGAACGAAAGAGGTTCCAGTTCGAGTACAGACCTTTCCGTGAGAGACAGAAGGGGAGTCAAGAGCTGTCCGAGCATGGGCCACCCAGGTCACATTCTGCCATTCTGCAGGCTAGTGTGTGGAGATGGGAGTGAGCTGAGCTACCTGGCTCAGGATACACCTGGGAGCACTACTTCCATCAAAACAATCGGAATACTAGGACCCCTGGTATCTTATGAGACGACAGTCGAGGGAACTGGAATGTTTTACTTTGCAATGTAAACAGGCTTAATTATAGGGTTAGATGTATCGTCTGGGTGGAAGGAGGTCTTTATTTGGGTGAAGTTGCTTCTTCTTTCAAAGTGCCTAGGACGACTGGAGTATTGGCTGCAGCTTCAGCTTAGCACAGTGATCTCAATGCCAATGCAAGTGCTGCATTACTCTGAAGAGAGTGTTCAAGTGTGTGCGTATCCCATTTCTCCGTTTCTGCATATTGACCTATTTAGTGCTAAATGTACAATGTTAAAAGTTTGTTCAAAATTGGTTAAAGGTGTTCCTCTCCAACTTACAAAGCAGTACAAATAAGTGAGGCTTTGCCACGGGGAATTTGCTTTACCCTACTCGTGAAACTCAACTGAGTGAACTGGAAAAGCAGAGATGACTTTTTTTTTTCTGAGAACATTTTCTGAAGGGAACTCCGAGCTATTTTGTTAACCAAAGCCAATGGCTGAAGGGCACAGCATAGAGAGGACACGTTGCTCTCTACACCCTGAGTTTAGACTTTGGCTTTAGACGTTAGAGATACAGCACAGAAACAGGCCCTTCGGCCCACCGAGTCCGCGCCAACCAGTGATCAAGCCCATGCATTGGCACTGTCCGACACACTAGTGGCAGTTTGCGATTTTTACCAAAGCCATTTCACCTACAAAATTGCACACCTTTGGGGTGTGCGAGGAAAACCAGAGCACCTGGAGAAAACCCACGCGGTCACAGGGAGTATGTTCAAACTCCATCCAGACAGCATGTAGTTAGGATGGAACCCGAGTGTCTGGCGCTTAAAGGCAGCAGGTCTACCGATGCTCCACCACGTCGCCCCAGAGCACTCAGCCCAATCTTCACCTTCAATCTTATTACTTTCTCCATGGTCTTGCAATCACTCATTGCGCTCATCCTACCACCTCTTTCTCTCTCCCGCTCTCTCATCTGCTGCTGCTTTCCTCTCGACCTCCACCATGTTGCTCAGCTTTCTTTCTACTTTCCACAACGTCTCCACTACTCCATTCCCAACAGCGGAATGTACAAAGCAGTACCTGGTTTTGCTGATGTCAGCTGGGAAATGCAACCCCCAACCCATCATTGCCCTTTCACTGCGACCACATGGGGCGAGACTCTTTGCAGACTGTGGATTTGCAGTGGTCCCTGTCACAGTACACCACGAGGAGCTGTGTTGCTCCGATCTGCAGGCTGTTCCCAGGGACACATGCTGAGCCGGGCAGCAAATGCTGTTGGACGGCCATTAACTCAGCGGAAGATGCTCTTTGGTCCGCCCGTCTTTGGTCTGCCCGAGACTTGCTGTTCTTCCAGCACAGCGAGATGTCCGTGAGGGAATACTGCTGACAGGCACATTCAGCCCTGCACTAGTATCTGATGAGGGATGTACTGAACGCAAGGACTCTTTGGGGAAGGAACGCAGTCTTTGTTACTGGACATTGAGGGGCTAGGTCTGGGGGTGAGACCTCTCCAATAACAGAATAGCCTTATCGCCCAGGGGCTACATGGGTGGCATTGGTGCTGTGTAAAAAAGACGTGCCCTCACTGCCATGCATTGAATGAGCCGCCTAACAGCACTAGCACAAGTAATGCAGCGCTACAGAATGACACTAAGAATGTAAAGAGGTTTCTTTTTTGGTATGCACTTTTTATTATGAAAAAAGTTTTTATTTAAGAAATTTCTAAAAAATATTCGCCGGTGCACACCACCATGAATTACAACCAAAGCCGACAGCATAACGACAACATAAAAACCCATGCTCCTGCGGAATAAATGAATCTACAGTATTAGTAAGGAGACATATTTGTGTTATGCCGTCAGTTGTACCCATTTTATTTTCTTCTAGTGTTTTAGTGGGCAAGCAGTCATTTAACAAATGTTAGCTGCCAAATTTGTTCCAGAACATTGCGAGCTGCGGGTGTGTTTAAATGCTCATTTACCACCATATCACCCTGTCCACCTAAGTCGCCATCTTTATGGAACTACGTACCTGTCCCCAATGTCTCTCTGTTCTCCAAGACTCTCTAGGCTTGACCGTTTACTGCCTGTGTCCCACCCTGCTATGTCCTACTAAAAGGCGACACCTTGTATTTATTTGAATGAAACTCCATCTGCCACTCCTTGGCCCATTGGCCCAGTGCACAAGATCCTACTGTAATCCTAGATAACCTTCGTTATTGGGCACTGTACCACCGCGTTTAGTGTTGTCTGCAAACTTACCAAACATGCCATCTCCAATCACATCCAAACCATTAATATGAATGATGAACACCAGTGGACCCAGCACCGATCCCTGTGGTAAATCACTCGTTACAGGCCTCATCTGAAAAACAACCCTCAGATTCGGATTCAGATTCACACTAGTTTATTGTCTTATATGCACCTGGGTGCAATGATAATTACATTCCCATGAATCTCATAGGATACACAGTATAATACAGTAATGATCAATACAACAGTAAATGCAAAACAGCAGAATGATGGAAGAATGCAGTGCAATCCGAAGTACTGTTAAAAAATATTAAATACAAGAACAGAATAACGAATGAGGTAGAGCTAAGAGTAAGAGTATGTGACAGCACCACCAGGAAGGGGGTATGAACGATGTGATTGTTTCAGGAGTCGGATGACAGTGGGGAAGAAGCTGTTCTTAAGTCTGGTCATCTGGGCTTTTTAGCTCCTGTATCTTTTCCCAGAAGTCAGAAGAGGGATAAGGGAATGGGCAAGATGGCAGCCATACCGGGCGATGCTTCCAGTCTTCCTGATGCAACGCACCATGAGGATGGACTGGATGGGAGGAAGCGAGGAGCCTGTGATGGACTGCACTGTGTTCGCCACTCGGCAGGTTCGGTTAGGTCAGGAGGAGAGCAGCTGCCACTCCAGGCTCAGATGCATCCCATCAGAACACCTTCCAAATCGCATCTGTAGAAGATGGAGAATTCTTGTGGAGACGCTGAATCTAGTCAGACGTCT
Source organism: Rhinoraja longicauda (assembly GCF_053455715.1). Lineage (NCBI taxonomy): Eukaryota > Metazoa > Chordata > Chondrichthyes > Rajiformes > Arhynchobatidae > Rhinoraja > Rhinoraja longicauda. The sequence goes on from NC_135958.1 coordinate 69,096,654, forward strand.
AAGAAAGTGAAAATGCTGATGTGCACTGGATCAGTGTGAAGGGACCAGGTTAGGTTGCTGATTTTCAAAAAATGTATCTCACTATACCATTGGTACACGTGACAATAAAAGGAACATTGGTGATATGGATTCTGAAGAATCTGAAGCTATTGGCTGTCTCTATATCTACAGCGGCTCTGTGGATCAGGGGCTTCTGTTCACCCCCTCGCTTCCTTAGGTCCACAACCAACTCTTCTGGCTTGCCGACATTAAGGATGAGGTAGTTGTCCTGACACCACAACACAAGATTCTCGATGTCTTTCCTATACGTTGCCTCATCCTCATTGTGGATCTAGACGACTACGGTGGTATCTTAGTTGAACTTAAAGATGGTCTTGGCCGCACAGTCATGGGTGTACAGGGAGTAGAGCAAAGAACTGAGCACATGACCCTGAGGAACACTAGTGTTGAAGATGGTGGAAATATTACGACCAATTCTAACCACATGCAGCCTGCCAGCCCAAAGTGCAGAAGCAGGTTCGAGATGGAGGCACCAAAACCAAGACTTCTTCCACCACCCTCTGTCTTCTACCTTCAAGCCAAATTTGTGTCCTGTTGGCCAGCTCGCTCAGGCTCCCATGCAATTTAACCTTCTCGACCAGCTTACAACGTGGCACCCTGTCAAAGGTCTTGCTAAAGTCCATGTCGACGATGCCTGCCATACTGCCCTTGTCAATCTACTTGGTCACCTCTTCAAAAAAATCAATCATAGTGTGAAATATAATTTCCCAAGCACAAAGCTCTGACTATCCCTAATGAATCCAAGTATGAATATTGATTTCTCTAACTTCAAGTAACCCTTGCTTTCCCTCTCTCTTCATCCCTCCCCCATCCTAGTTCTCTGACTAGTTTCACCGTCGTCCTGATTAATTTTACTGTTCGTGTGCCTCGTTGTCACCTTCCCCTCAGCCAACAATGAAGCATTCTACATTTCCTTGATCATCGTCTGCTTTGATCAGTCGTTTACACATCTTACATTTGCTTTGTACCCTTCCATATCTCTAGCTTCCCTCTCCCCGACTCTCAGTCTGAAGAAGGGTCTCGACCCGAAACGTCACCCATTCCTTCTCTCCAGAGATGCTGCCTGTCCCGCTGAGTGACTCCAGCAATTGTGTCTATCCCTAATCACTCCTTGCCTTTCGGGCGAAGACCTTGCCTTTCCAAATGGATTTTCCCATGGTGTTTGAAGCATATCATATCATATCATATCATATATATACAGCCGGAAACAGGCCTTTTCGGCCCTCCAAGTCCGTGCCGCCCAGTGATCCCCGTACATTAACACTATCCTACACCCACTAGGGACAATTTTTACATTTACCCAGCCAATTAACCTACATACCTGTACGTCTTTGGAGTGTGGGAGGAAACCGAAGATCTCGGAGAAAACCCACGCAGGTCACGGGGAGAACGTACAAACTCCTTACAGTGCAGCACCCGTAGTCACAATTGGGAATTAGTTACACTTCTTCTCTGAACAGTCAAACGTTCAGGTCCAACAACCTTTGGCCAGCTGATCTAACTGTAGTCAGGATTAACATTTAGATTTCAAGAAGGTTTTAAAATTTATATTATTTTTCTTCCTCGGTCACATGGTTGAATAATCAGAAGATAGGCTGGAAGTTTTTTTTGGACTGCTTCCTCATGATAAACAGACTCCAATAAAAGCATCTGAAACCATTTATGCACGCACTGGAGCATGAGTACATTATGCAGTTCATAATCACATGTTTGGACAAAGAAATAATCTTCTCTGTCTGTGTGATGATGTTTCCGTGGTAAGTATGGACAGGGGATTTTTTAAATTTTAATGTTTTTGGCGATACCTGCCACTTGTATAACATTCCATAGTTTCACGAGCAAGTCCAAGTGCAGTCCTTCCTGAATCCTTTGGTAGAATGTAATGATGGAGGCATTTTTTAAGGAGGGGACTTCTTGAGACTCTGGGGAAAAATGAATTTCTCTTCCCTACTTTGGCCCACGCTGGCAATTTTATCAACCTTAATCATATATGAGTCAGAGACTCTTAACAAAACCCTCCAGCCATTACATTTTTCCAGTACATAATAAAAGGCCGAGGCACTCCTGGACTAGCATAGAGTGAGATGCAGGCTTGCCTGAGAGGAGATGTGAAGGATGCCTCTCTCTCATTATTCCTCTGTTAAATCTGTCACAAACCACTCTTAATGAAGTTATCCATATGAAAAAGACAGAAAATTGAAGTATATCACGATTTTGCTGGCTTATTTTAATTGGAATTAATTTGGCGGCACGGTAGAGTTGCTGCCTTACAGCGCCAGAGACCCAGGTTCGATCCTGAATATGGGTGCTCTCTGCACGGAGTTTGCACGTTCTCCCTGTGTTTTCTACGGCTGCTCCGGTTTCCTCCCCCACTCCAAAGTCATGTGGGTTTGTAGGTTAATTGGCTTCTGTACATTGTTCCTAGTATGTGGGATAGCATTAGTGGACAGGATGATCGCTGGTCAGCAAGGACTCGATGGGCCAAAGGGCCTGTTCCCACACCGTATCTCTAAACTAAACTGAACTAGACTTCCCTTTTGGTTCAGATTTGGTTTGCCTTTCGAATTGAATCATTATGGAAACCATTACATTATAAGATGACACAAATTGGAGATAAAGAGGGTAATTGTTTGGTTTTAAAACTTGTTAGTCAAGTTATTCTTCACGGTTGATGTGGAAGATATACTGACTATTCACCACTTTCGTCGCCCTCTGAAATTGAAACTTATGTTGGGCTTTCAGCTTCAAAAATGCCTCATTGTGTTCACACAGGTAGCCATCTGTCACATTCAGGCAAGGGTGATAGACCTTGAAATGGTGGTGATGGTGGGTAACCTCACTGGCGGGTGGGCAATTGCGGGTGTGCTGTGCATAGTTCACTGATGTGAAAAAGAGAAGTCCATAATGCCATCAGTTATAGGAGCTTAGTTAGGCCATTCGGCCCACTCAGTCTACTCCGCCATTCAATCATGGCTGATCTATCTTTCCCTCCCAACCCCCATTCTCCTGCCTTCTCCCCATAACCCCTGACAACCGTGCTAATCAAGAATCTGCAGGAAGGAACTGCAGATGCTGGTTTAAACCGAAGATAGACAGAAAATGCTGGAGTAACTCAGCGGGTCAGGCAGCATCTCTGATGAGATGTTTCGGGTCGAGACCATACATCAGACTGGAGGGAATCAAGAATCTGTCAATCTCCAAAATATCCATTGACGGCCTCCACAGCCTTCTGTGGCAATGAATTCCACAGATTCACCACCCTCTGAGCAGAGAAATTCCTCCTCATCAACTTTCTAAAGGCACGTCCTTTTATTGTGAGGCTAAGGCCTCTGATCCTAGACTCTCCCACTAGTGGAGATATCCTTTCCACATCCACTCTATCCAGGCCTTTCACTATTCGGTGGGTTTCAAGGAACAAAAAATTAAATAAAATGGACCTGAAACTCTGAATAATAATAATAATAATAATAATAATAAATTTTATTTGTCATATGTAGGTTGGCACAGGGTCAACGGTACAATGAAATGTATTTGACAAGACAACGGGTCACCTCAGCAGTAATATTCCAAGGATAAATAAGATTAAAAAAATGACATTGGTAAGGTAAAAAGACAATATTAAAAATATACTCAACATATATGATTTGAAATGTGTTTATGAGTTCAGAAGCCTGATGGCCTGATGGTAGAAACTGTTCTTAAGTCTGGTGGTACGCGCAGCCATACTCCTGTATTGTCTGCCTGACGGTAACAAGGAGAACAGCCTGCATGCTGGATGGCTGTGGTCCTTGGTGATGCTGCGTGCCTTCCGCAGGCACCGCCGGTAGAAAATGTCCTGAAAGGCCAGTGATGTGCTGTGCCGTCTTCACCACTCTCTGTAGTGATTTGTGGCTGTGGGCAGAACAGTTCCCGTACCAGACTGTAATGCAGCCCGTCAGCAGGCTCTCGATGGTGCATCTGTAGAAGTTTGTGAGGATGCTGGCATTCATGCCAAACTTCTTCAGTCTTCTCAGGAAAAAGAGCCGCTGGTGGGCCTTCTTTGTTATTGTGTCCGTGTGCAGTGTCCAGGAAAGGTCCTCAGTGATGTGCACACCGAGGAACTTAAAGCTGCTGACCCTTTCAACCTCAGCATCACCGATGTGGATGGGGAGGTGTCCACTCCCCTGCTGTCTCCTGTAGTCCACCATCATCTCTTTAGTTTTGCTGACATTGAGAGAGAGGTTATTTTCCTGGCACCAGCTGTTTAGTGCCTTTACCTCCTCTCTGTTGCCGTCTCATTGTTGTCCGTGATGAGGCCCAAGATGGTCGTGTCGTCAGCAAACTTTAGGATGCTGTTTGAGCTGTGCTTAGCAGTACAGTCTTGCATGAACAGGGAGTACAGGAGAGGACTGAGCACACAGCCCTGTGGTGTGCCTGTGTTGAGGATCAGTGAGGAAGAGGTGTGGCTGCCAATTCTCACCACCTGGGGCCTGCCCGTCAGGAAATCGAATATCCATCCGCAGATGGAGGTCTCCAGTCCAAAATCACTCTCCTGACCGTGGGAACACAAGATTCCACTCTCCCTCATTATTCTGCCATTTTGCTGACCAGATGATTCAATTTATCTTTATTTGCCATGTTGTAACTTGTAATCTTCAATGTAAAAAAAAAAACAGTTTTGCAATCTCTCTTTATAGTTACACTAAGCTCTCCCATCTCTATCTCCCGTAAGCCTAGAAACAAAGTACGGCAGATACAAAAAAGAACACAAAGTGCTGGAGTGAAGTCGAGACCCTTGTCTGAAGGGTCTTGACCCAAAATGTCACCAGTCCACGTTCTCCAGAGATGCTGCCTGACCTGCTGAGTTACTTCAGCACTTTGTGTCCTTCCGCTAAGCATATATTGGTATTAAATCGTTGTTTTATAGATTCTCATTTGAAGAATACTCATCTACACTGATGATTCAGCCATGAAATCTTCTAATAAAGCAGTGGTTAGGAGGATTAAATTCAGTTATTTATATTATCAAGAACGTCACAACTGTGTCGCAAGGACAATACAAGGACGTACCAACTGAGACAACACAGATCCAGTGGCGGGTGCAGTGGGCATGAGTGCCTGAGCAGCCAAGTAATTGTAGCAGTGAGGAGTGATACAGTGTGATCCTGTAAGGATGCAAAGTGCCGGAGTAACTCAGCGGGTCAGGCAGCATCTCTGGAATACATGGACCGGTGATATTTTGGGCCAGGACGTCCGAAGAATATTCCAGAGATGGAACACATGGATAGGTCTGAAGAAGGATCCTAACCCGAAAGAAACATCACCTCTCCGTGTTCTCCAGAGATGCTGCCCGACCCGCTGAGTAACTCCAGCACTTTGTATCTTTAGACTTTAGAGATACAGAGTGGAAACAGGCCTCTTTGGCTGAACCGCGATCAGCCCCGTACTCTAAGACTATCCTACACATGAGGGACAATTTACAGTTTTTACCGAAGCCAACTAACCTACAAACCTGGGCGTTCTTGGAGCGTGGGAGGAAACCAGAGCGCCCTGAGAGAACCCGCATGGTCACAGGGAGAATGTGCAAACTCCGTACAGACAGCACCCATAGTCAGGCTCGAACCCCTGAAAGGCAGCAACTCTATTGCTGTGCCACTGTCCTATGTAAATCAGCATCTGCAGTTCCGTGTTTCTACTGTGTGATCCTGTATCTGTGGGGAATAGGAGGAAGGATGGTTATGGAAGTTCATTATTCTTTAATTGCATACATAGAACATTATATTTGGGTATAAATATCTAACCACCAATGATTTGGAATATCAGTTCTCATTTGGTTATGTATACTAAACATACAATAGCATTGCACATTATCCACTTCTGAAGTTCAGATTGAAGGTCATTAAAACTCTATGCTTAAAGTAGAATAGGCCTGTGCTATGGTGCATGTTTAATGCAGTGATGATAGGCAAACTCGACTATGTTCTGTGCAAAAAGGCCAGCAAATTGTTCGACAGAAATGGCGAGTTGTTGATTATAAAGTGGAAGGAGAATTACTGGGGGAAAAAACCCCAGCCTATTTTGGTTTAGTTTAGTTTAGAGATACAGCGCGGAAACAGGCACTTCGGCCCACCGAGTCCACGCCGACCAGCGATCACCCCGTACACTAGCACTATCCTGCACAGAAGGGACTATTTACAATTGTACCAAAGCCAATTAACCTACAAACCTGTACGTCTTTGGAGTGTGGGAGGAAACTAGAGTTCCCGGAGATAACCCACGTGGTCACAGGGAGAACGTACAAACTCTGTACAGACAGCACCCATAGTCAGGATCGAACCGAGCCTGACAGTAAGGCAGCAACTCTACCGCTGCGCCACTGTGCCACCCTTTCTATTTTATCTTCCATGCTTCAGACCCCACCCAACATTGAAGATGTTGCTTCTCGCCACGTTTTTGATCGTGAGATATCAGGGCCACAGCTAACGGACTCCCACACACCACTGAGTCCCAATTTGAATCAGCCTCGTCTTTTGATCAAATCTTTTTATTGAAAGGAGAAAGTGGGAACTGCGAACACGTTTCACGTGCCAACTGACAATGTCACAGGCAGAGCTAATTTGCTTTTTGAGCATTTTCTCTTTCTTTTCATCTCACAATTTCCACCCTGGCCAATAAAAGAATAAATTAAGAATGAATAGCTTTGAAACCAGTAAAATGGGGAGAGGGTGGGAGAGGATGAGACATTTTTCCTCAGTTAATGTAATGATAGAGGGAGTTTGGATGCCTGGAAGCGTTGTGGTAATGCACTCAGACTTGGACTATCTGGGTTAACTACTACTATTGTAGGTGCAGCCTGAGAAAAGGAATGTGTTTTAGTTTAGTTCAGTGTAGTTTGGTTTAGAGATACAGCGCAGAAACAAACCCTTCGGCCCACCGAGTCCGCGCCGACCAGCGATCCCCGCACACTACAATATTCTGCACACTAGGGAAAATTTACATTAAAAAAAAACCGAAGCCGAATAAACCTGTACGTCTTGGAAGTGTGGGAGGAAACCGGAGCACCCGGAGAAAAGCCACACGGTCACGAGGAGGAAAGTACAAACTCCATACAGACAGCACCCGTAGTCGGGATCGAACTTGGGTCTCTGGCGCTGGGGGGAAGGCAGCAACTCTACCGCTGCGCCACCGTGCCATTTTATTTTATGCTGTCACAGTTGAATCATGTCATCCGCCATATGCAACGGGGATAGTGGTAATTTTGAAAGAATTGTGTTGTTATCCATGGAATAATTCTTGGTAAGAAATACCTTGGCTTTGTTTCCAGCATGTTGTGACTCAACAGTTTGTGGACGCTTTAGTTTTGGAGACCTATTTGTAAAACACGGTAATTATATGATTTACTAAATGGAAAACAAAAAGTAGATATGTTCCAAGAAACTTGATGCGAACCTATTTCAGTGTGTCTGACAGAACTTGTTCGACAATCAAATCTCTCACCGCACGAGCTGGAAGCAGACTGTTGTAGAGAAGTGAGCAGAATAGTTACTGGGTGAATGTTGGTTCGGTTGTTATCAATATCAACAGAACAAGTATAATGCAAGATAAGATTAGACGGGACGGGCACAAGAATTGCTGTTGTACTTTGGATCATTGAAGCAGCATTTGTGCGTGCTGTTTTTAGACTCAGTATTGCTCATATTGCAGTTAGAGCAGCGATTTTTAAAAATAAATTGATCTTACAATTCTGCAGCATTTATGTGAGATAATACTACACCAGGTTGTTACTAAGCTGCATGCAAATTGTACGGAAAGATAATCCAGTTTGCTGTTAGCCACTCCCTATAATTTGTAGGGCCTTTCATCAGAATTTTCTAATCGGAGGGGTATGCTATAAGTGGGAAGGGATGCCCTTTATTGCAAACAGGTTTGACAATTCTTCAGAACGGCCATTAAACATAGGGTTAACAAGCTAATTTTTTTGTTGACTTTCAATATCCGAAGATTTTCAATTGCACGCTACTGCAAAGTTATTTTCTGTGCCAATATATGACATAGGTTCACTTAATCCCTGACACAAAACATAAACTGCTGAAAATACTCAGCAGGTACATGAACTTTGTTTCTGGATATTATAATAATAATGTGGAGAATATTGTGTTTTTACACTCTTTTATATACACATACACAGAAACAAACATAGGCACACAGCCACACACACACACACACACACACACACACACACACACACACACACACACACACACACACACACACACACACACACACACACACACACACACACACATTGACACAGCCACACACACATAGAGACAGAAACACTCATAGACACGGACACACACATACACACGCACAGAAAAACATATACACAGACAGACACACATATAAATAAGTGGGACACAAAAGGCTAGAGTAAATCAACGGGTCAGGCAAAATCTCAGGAGAAAAGGAATAGGTGATGTTTCGGGTCAGAACCCTTCTTCAGACCCTGAAATGTCAACTTTTTCTTTTTCTCTGTATTCTTATTCTTATACTTTTTTCTCCAGAGATGCTGCCTGATACGCTGAGTTATTCCAGCATTTTATGTCTATCGTCGGTGTGAAGCAGCATCTGCAGTTCCTTCCTACACACACGCAAATACACACACACATATCTACACGCACACAGATGCTGATGCACATGCACACACATGCATACACACACATATATATACACACACACACAGATGCTCACGCACATGTACACACACATACAGACGCACACATGCATCCACGTACACAGACACACACAAGCGCACACATGCACACGACTCACCGTTAATTGCCTTGATGTACCGAGTGATATTTTCACACTTGTGCGTCGTTATTCATCTGAGCTAGAATTATTTTGACCTCTAAGGGTTAATCTTTGCCTTCCGTAAATCAAAATTCTTGTCTCCTATTCAGGACATGTGCGTTAATCTGCCTGAACTGTAAATGAGTTCCCCTGCACAGCTGCACTGGTGCTTATTTTGTCACTCCTTGAAAGAGCTCCAGTGTTCTGACATTGTGAGGGTCAAGGCTCCAGGGACAGCTGTTACTATTAAAACATTTTTTTTTTTTGATACAGGCTTGTTCCCTCTCGCACTCTCCCTGTTTGACTATAGAAGTCATTGTTCTCTGGTGTGTTAGTGGCTGCCAGTAGGCACTAGAACATGCTCTTGGCAGGCTCCTGCACACTCGTGTATCCCTCCTCACTCTTAAAGCTGCACTCCTCTCTCATGGGAAAGGAAACCTTAAAATGGCAAATGTTCTAATTATAGGTTATTATTCTCTTTTTAGTCGCCATAGATCAATAGTGAAGTCCCTGAATCAGAATGTACCAGTTTTATTATGATATTCAAGCCAGCCTTAATATGTGGAAGATAGACACAAAGTGCTGGAGTAACTCAGTGGGTCAGGCAGCATCTTTAGTTTAGTTTACAGATAGAGCATGGAAACAGGCTCTTCGGCCCACCGAGTCCGTGTTGACCAGCGATCCCCGCACTCTTAACACTATCCTACACACACGAGGGACAATTTACAATTTTACCCTGTACGCTTTTGCAGTGTGGGACAAAACTGGAGTATCCGGAGAAAACCCACGCAGGTCATGGGGAGAACATACAAACATCATAGAGACAGCACCCGCAGTCAGGATCGAACCCGGGTCTCTGGCGCTGTAAGTCAGCAACTCTACTGCTGCACTACCGTGCCACCCACGTCCTCTCTGGATGGGTGACGTTTCGGGTTAGGACCCTTCTTCATGTCTTTTTCATCCTTTTTCACCAGAGATGCTGCCTGAGTTACTCCAGCACTTTGTGTCTATCTTTGGCATATACTCGCATCTGCAGTTCCTTTCTACACAAGCCTAATATGTGGCTCCTTGTTTGATCTGAAGCAATAAAATGGATTAAAAATGAATATTCAACTTAGGATAAGGTTTGCTACTTCTTGAATTATTGGATCATAATTATTGAATTATTTAGGATTATTGATAAAACTTTCCACACTGCTATCTCCATCCCTGTAATTGAATCTTTAATTACATACAGAGGGTGGTGGGTGTGTGGAACGAGCTGCCAGAGGTGGTAGTTCAAACAGGTACCACAACAACATTTAAAAGACATTTGGACAGGTGCATTGAAAGGAAATGTTTAGAGGGATATGGACCAACCCACGGGCAGGTGGGACGAGTGTAGATGGGATATCTTGGTCAGCATGGGCTAGTTGGGCCGAATGGCCTGTTTCCATGCCGTGTGACTCTACTGTATGACTCCACATAATGGCCTGTTGCGAAAATTTATTTGGCCATCATTGCTTCATTTGGGATGTAAGTGTACACATCCATGCAATCACATTCCTCTCTTGGCTTGCCCAGACTGTGGTCAAAGGCAGAGTAACCATAGTAATCACATAGTAATACAGTATCTCATGTGTCCCTCTCCCCGACTCTCAGTCTGCAGAAGGGTCTCGACCCGAAACGTCACCTGTTCTTTCTCTTTTATTCATATATTGTTATATGGTTCTTTCCATAATTTTATTTCTTGGTTTCAGCAGCACTTGATTTAAAAAATATATATTTTGCTCAAATTTGACGTAAGCATCGTTGTTTTCAGTTTCCCTTTGTAATAATATTCCTTTGCTATTTGTGTAAAAAGTCCATTCCTGGTAAGGGAGTTATTTTGAAGAAGGGTCTCGACCTGAAACGTCACCTATTCCTTCTCTCCGGAGATGCTGTGCGACCTGCTGAGTTACTCCAGCCTTTTGTGTCTTATCTTTGGTTTCAACCAGCATCTGCAGTTCCTACATACACAAAGTAATGGAAAAGTCCAAAGTAATGGAAAAGGATTTTATTCTTAACTTTTTTGTTTTTGTAAAAGGAAGAAAGAAACTTCCCTGTCATCAAGCAAAATAAATGAAGTCCTGTTATTTTGCCAAGAGTCCTCCCACTTAAATCCTGCAATGTTGTCAAGAGTCGGCATTGGCAGTCGAAGTGGGTGGATGAGGACAGTGCATCAATCAGCAGGCTGTCCGAATGCACATTATTCTCCTGCAGGCTAAACGACCACCTGACTTAGATCTTTTAACAATGTGCAGTCTGGTGCTGAAAGTTCTGAGCCTCCGATAGGGGAATGGGTTTCAACATCAAACATAAAGTGCTGGGATTGAATAATGTGGTTTCCAAAACATAACAAACACCAGAATTGTTTGTCTCTTTCTAATTAACATCCATTTACAAATTAAATCCCTTGTGGAGTCAAGAGTCAAGAGTGCTTAATGGTCATACGCAGCGGGTCGTGGACAAAGAATTCTTATTGTTGCATCTTTACAGGTACATAAAAATGCACCAACACAACAAATAATTAGACAAGAAGTTACTCGCTCTCCTAGGTAAACAAGACCATGATAGTGCAAGCCAAGTAAGTCATAGCGTCACAGAGTGATACAGCGTGGAAACAGGCACTTCAACACAACTTGCCCACACTGGCCAACATGTCCCAGCTACACTAGTCCCACCTGCCTGCGTTTGGCCCATATCCCTCCAAACCTGCCCTATTCATGTAAACCTTCCTAGTGCAGTCCATAATCTTTCGTTGTTGAGGTAGGTCTGTGGTTAGGGTTGTACAGGGTGACGGATGAGGAGAAGAAGCTGCTCTTGCATCTGGAGGTAATAGTTCTCAGGCTCCTGTGCCATCTTCCCGCAGGTAGCAGCGAGACGAGAACATGGGCAAGGTGATATGGGTCTTTGTTGAAATTAACTGCCTTCATGAGGCATCACTTCATTCTGCACCATATAGATCTTGTCAGTGGTGAAGGGGTTTAGTTTAGTTTAGTTTAGAGATACAACGCGGAAACAATCCTTTCGGCTCACCAAGTCAACGCCGACCAGCGATCCCCGCACATTAACACTATCCTACACACACCAGGGACATTTTACATATACACCAAGCCAATTAACCTACATACCTGTATGTCTTTGGAGTGTGGGAGGAAACCAAAGATCTCAGAGAAAACCCACGCGGTCATTGGGAGAACGTACAAACTGTGTACAGACAGCACCCGTAGTCGGGATTGAATCTGGGTCTCCGGCCTACAAGTGCTGTAAGGCAGCAACTCTACCGCTGCGCCAATGTGCCGCCCTATCAGGGTCAGTCCCTGTGAATAATATGTCAAGAGTCAAGAGTCAGGTGTAGGAAGGAACTGCAGATGCTGGTTTACAACGAAGATAGACACCAAATGCCGGAGTAACTCAGCGGGACAGGCAGCATCTCTGGAGAGAAGGAATGGGTGACGTTTCGGGTCGAGACTCTTCTCTCTCAGTCTGAGGAAGGGTCTCGACCCAAAACGTCACCTATTCCTTCTCTCCTGAGATGCTGCCTGTCCCACTGAGTTACTTCAGCATTGTGTGTTTTATTGTCATATGTCCTGAAACAGAACAATGAAATCCTTACTTGCAACAGCACAACAGATATGTAAACACGGTGCTGAGCAGAAACGGTAATAAACAACTAAAGAAGTTCAATCTATAAAAACAAAAGAACCAATATATTGCAAAGACAATAAGTGCCATGTGACAGCGGTTATTTAAAAATTCAGGGCTGGTATTCTTCCAGAGAAGGGTGTACAGGTATCCGATCCACAAGCATAATTTTCACAGATAACGCTAAAAACTTCATGTGTAGGAAGGAACTGGAGATGCTGGTTTAAACCGAAGATAGACACAAAAAGCTGGAGTAGCTCAGCGGGTCAGACTACATCTCTGGAGAAAAGGGATAGGTACTTCAATGTGCTTACAATATAAGTTTGGAAATAAGATTTAATATAACAACTAATTGGCACCCGGAGATGGAATTGTTAACTTTGAGCGGTGACGGCAAAGCACAGATGTTTAATGTCCATCCATCGGAATGGGAGTGACTTTTTGGAGGGGAAAAGGCAACACTGAGTGGGAGTCATTCATTGCACAGGAATTTACAGACTAGTTAAACTTTTAACAGCTCTAATTAAAGAAGACAGTTTTAATACCGCAACTGCAGCTTAACCCTTTCAGCCCGTGGATTTATCTTCTCGATGACGTTTGCCGTTGCCTCAGTCGTTGCTCCTTTCTTTTACATCGCTGTTCACCTCCTTTAGTGATGGTAATGCCATTGTTTTGACCACAGATGAAATGAGAAGGAAGGTCGGCTGTTCCGCATTCACTGAGTGTAAACGAATCAACATTATTATCATTTTCTTATCGATCACATTTACTAAAAGAAAGTTATATGTGAAATTGGAAATGTGTGCAACATTATGAATGGATTTTTTGGCTGCTCGTAAATTCATCATCAGTTTAGTTTAGTTCAGAGAAACAGCGTGGAAACAGGCCCTTCAGCCCATCGAGTCTGCACCGACCAGCGATCCACGCACATTCACACTATCCTACACTAGGGACACTTTTTGCATTTATACCAAGCCAATTAACCTACAAACCTGTACATTTTTGGAGCGTTGGAAGAAACCGAAACCTTTGGGCCATCGAGTACGCGCCGACCAGCGATCACCCCGTACACTAGCACTATCCCACACACGAGGGACAATTTACAATTTTATCAAAGCTAATGAACCTACAAACCTAGACGTCTTTGGAGTGTGAGAGGAAATCAGCGAAAACCCACAAGGTCAAACGTGCAAACTCCATACAGACAGCACCCGCAGCCAGGATCAAACCCGGGTCTCTGGCGCTATAAGGCAGCAACTCTACCATTATGCTGCTTTATTCTAATCGCGTCTACTCTGAGGTGCCATGGTCTGTGCATAGCCTATGCCGCTGGGAACTGCTGACATAATCCACGCACACACTGTCTCGGCTCCAGTCCCTGATCAGACCTGCCGTGGCCCTGTGGACCAGCCGGTCGACTCTGCACATCTTGCGTGTTGGCAGATGCTGGCTGACTCGTTCAAATAATTTCTCCACTCCCCGAGTCTGTGACACTCCCCACCGTACAAATGCCAGCTATTCCCAGATCTGGTTGTATAGAAAACTGTCCTTTTAATTTCAAACTGATTTCTGCTAGCAATGTACTATGGAACGGGTATTCTGAAGTCTGGTGACACAAGGAACCGCAGATGCTGGTTTACAAAAAAGGGCGCAAAGTGCTGGAGTAACTCAGCGGGTCAGGCAGTGTCTCTGGAGAATATGGATATTCCCGTTCTCCACAGATGCTGACAGACCCGCTGAGTTACTCCAGCACTTTGTGTCTTTTTCCAAAGACTGGTTCTCGTTTGAAGCAATGCCTCCAATTTAATTCTATGACTCCTGAATAATCCACAACAATCGACTGGATTCAATAAAGAGATAGTCGGAATGTTGGTAGCAGATAGGTGCATGCTGCACAATGACAAAAATTATAATGTTTGCTTAAAATTGAATTTTTACTGTGTTTTGGTGGTTCTGCTTATATTACACACAGGTTTAAAATGGTGCTGGTTCTTTAATGAATTGATTCATTTCCCCATGCATGTGCAGCTATTTCATGTGAAAAATAGGTAGCTTAAGGCGCAAATGTCAGGGATTAATACAGATTAAGTCGTGTTTATCAGGGCCCCAGTGTCTGTGCCGAAAAGTATGAATGTTCAAGTATCAGACGTTGAAATTGTGCTGGAGCATACCGTGATGGGGAAAATGCCCCAAGATGCTGCAGTCACAGGGGTGGTTGATGTATCTGTGACAATTTTCAATGTCCCTTTGTGCCCACATCATTTCACGGGAATTCTGAGAGTTAGTCCGAGGTCACAGAGTTACACAGCATGGAAACAGGCCCTTGGGTCGAACTTGCCCACTCCGACCAACATGCCCCATCTACACTCGTCCCACCTGCCTGCGTTTGGCCCACATCCCTCTAAACCTGTGTAGAAAAGAACTGCAGATGCTGGTTTAAATCGAAGGTAGACACAAAATGCTGGAGTAACTCAGCGGGACGGGCAGCATCTCTGGAGAGAAGGAATGGGTTCTGCAGAAGGGTCTCAACCCGAAACCCATTCCTTCTCTCCAGAGATGCTGCCTGCCCCGCTGAGTTACTCCAGCATTTTGTGTCTTTCCTCTAAACCTGTCCTATCCATGTACCTGTCCAAATGTTTCTGAAACGTTCCGATGCTCCCTGCCTCAACTGCCTCCTCCGGCATCTCGTTCCATACACCCAGCACTCTTTGCGTAAAAAAAGTTACCCCTCGGGATCCTATGAAATCTTTCCCCCCCCCTCACCCAAAACCCATATCCTTTGGTGCAGGTGATTAGGTATTTGAGATTATCAGAGAATACACAGATACAAATAGCTTGAAGGGATCAGGTCTTTTGTGGCTCACTTTCAACAGTTGAACACTGTTGTATGAGTGGATGCTTTTTGCTGTACCTGGTATGTCAGTGAAATAATATATTTTGTAATTACCTTGTCAAGGTATTGTCCTCTTAAGTACTGTACCTACCGAACATTCAAGAGACCTGTCCAATAGCTCATTGATTAAGCGTATTATTTTGTACTTCAGCGTCCTGAGGTGCAGATGATTGCACAGCAACAAGCGTGAGGCTGAAGAACAGGAACAAAGGTTCTCTGTTCGAATGCTGCCTCTTAGTACAAGCACTTGAATATCAGGCAGGTGAAGGTACACAGGTTTATGGCAGAGCAGCCTCTGGTCATACCAGGGCTTATTGATTTATTCTAGGCGTGAGAGTTTAGAGATACAGGGCCTTCGGCCCACCGAAGTCTGCGCCGACCAGCGATCCCCACACACCAACACTATCCTACACACTCGGGACAATTTACAATTTACAGAAGCCAAATAACCTACGAACTGTACGTCTTTGGAGTATGGGAGGAAACCGGTGCTCCCGGAGAAAGCCCACCTGATCACAGGGAGAACGTACAAACTCCATACAGACAGCACCCTGGTCAGGAACGAACCCGGGTTTGCCGCACTGTAAGGCAGCAACTCTACCTCTGCGCCACCGTGTCGCATGTGATTATGGCTACCAAGGAATCACAAAATGCTGGAGTAACTCAGCAGGTCAGGCAGCATCTAGGAGAGAAGGAATGGGTTCCTAGCTGTCAAGGAAAATATCTGAAACATCAACATGACTGTAAATCCACAAAAGGCAGAAGCACTTTTCCAGCCTTCAAGTCTATATCTACCCATTTACATGAAAACCATACATTAGACCTTGCCTATGTTTATCACCACCATTTATGTCATTTTTATAAGTAATATTTTCAGTCAGTCGCTTCAAGTTCACATTCAGTTGATTATTTAGGCACTGATTAAAGATGCCAGGTTATACTAGAGGTCACTTTCTTTAAATTAAAAAAATGTTATCATTTAAAGTTAGACCAAGCATTGGACACCTATTGAAGATTTGCGCAGCAACGAGATAGAATGTAACCAGTGTTACGGACCTCAAAACTACCCATACATGACAGCGAAAGAGTTAAAAAGAGACTCATTACTGCTGCATAAACATGTTTCTTTTTAATCTTGGAGAGTAGTAGTCTAGAACAACTGTGAAAACAAGGCAGAAGGCTGTAAATTTGGAATCAATCCAGCTGAAAATGAATCCCCAAAGATGGTGTTTGTACAAATTAACAAGAGCATGAGTTAAGGTGAAGACTGTGCAAATAGCCCACTGAACCATGTAAATAGTTACTGTGATTGCATATCTTAATAAGCTTTGGCAAACAACATTTGTGATGGTATTTTTTAAAAGGGCAACAAAGCTTGAATCGGAACTATGTGTGGGCTGAAGAATCTTTTCAGCACCATAAATCATTTATGTTCTCTCCAGAGAACTAATGTTGCTGGGGCTTGAGGTTCATCGTTGGGCCCAGCATTTTGAACAGCACATTTCTCCCAATGATGATGCAGCAGGAAATTCCAAATGCAACTGCAGTGCCCTCCATAATGTTTAGGACAAAGAGCCATCTTTTATTTATTTGCCGCCGTACTCCACAATTTGAGATTTGTAATAGGAAAAATATCACAATGTTTGGGCCGCAGCAATGTCATTGTCACCTGAGCAATTACAAACGCCTGTGAAGCCATGTGTCCCAAACATTATGGTGTCCTGAAGTGGGGGGACTCTGTACAAACACTGCTGTAATTTCTACATGGTGAAACCAAAATGTACAAAAAAGGCCCTTTATTAAAATCTGACAAACCACATGTGATTTTTTTTCTCTATTACAAATCTCAAATTGTGGAGTCCAGAGGCAAATAAGTAAATGATGGCTCTTTGTCCGAAACATTATGGAGGGCACTGTACTTACTGCGGTGGACAGGAAACTTCGTTTCAACAATTTCCTCAGATGTTAATATATTTTATTTGCACAGTCATTTGTGAAACCGAATTGGGGAATTTGATTCCTATCCAACCCTTTCCCGGTAAGGAGAATGCCCATAAATGGCAACTACTTCTCCAGGGTGACCTCTTTGGAAGAAGCCATCCAAATAATAATTTTCAGAAGCCTTTGCGAATTTCAAGGAATTGGAAATAACTTGCTTATAGATAGGGTTTCAGCTTAAACTTTTTATTTTCTGGGGATTGCAATGACATAAATGGACATTAATTCTACTTGGGTATCGAAAAGTAAGCATGTACCTGATGTTCATTGTAAGAGGTTAAAAAGGAAATGATGGGAAGATTCATTAAAAGTAAAGCAACACTGAGTAGTACAACTGTGTAGTTGCTGAACTATTGTCTATCTACCTCATTGGTGACCCTTGGACTATCCTTGATTGGACTTTGCTGGCTTTACCTTGCACTAAACGATTGGACTTTGCTGGCTTTACCTTGCACTAAACGATTGGACTTTGCTGGCTTTACGTTGCACTAAACGTTATTCCCTTTTCATGTATCTAGACACAGCAAATGGCTCGATTGTAATCATGTATTTGTCTTTCTGCTGACTGGATAGCACGTAACAATTGCTTTTCACTGTACCTCGGTACACGTGACAATAAATTAATGTGAACTTCAGGCAAAACAGCAAAGTAATAGAGATTAATGGCCGAATGGCCTACTCCTGCACCTATTGTCTATTGTCTATTAAAAATTAGGTCGCCATTAGGACTAATTAGATTGAAGTCATGAACCTTAGAAAGCTTTCCTTTACGGATAGTTTAGTCTAGTTTAGTTTAGAGATTCAGCGCAAAAACAGGCCCTTCGACCCACTGAGTACGCCGACCAGCAATCTCCACATATTAACACTATCCTACCACACTAAGGGCAATTTACAATTTTACCAATCTAATTAACCTACAAACTTGTACGTCTCTGGAGTGTGGGGGGAAACCGGGGCACCTGGAGAAAACACACATGGATCATTGGAAGAACGTACAAACTCCATACAAACAAGCACCCATAGTCAGGATCGAACCCGGGTCTCTGGCACTGTAGAGCAGCAACTCTACTGCTGCGCCATCATGCCGCCCATTGGCACTGGCTATAACTGTTCAGGAGAGATACCAAAGGAAGGAAAGGGGTAGCCTTTGACTGGCACAGGTCCAATTGATAGGAAAAATTAAAGTTTAATCTCTAATTAAGATTAAAGTCGGATCGTCCGAGTGTCTCCAATTAGGTAGATGGCAGGTCAGGCTCTCTAGTTGGTGATAGGATGGTTCAGTTGCCTGATAACAGCTGGGATGAAAATGTCCCTGAATCTGGAAGTGTGCGCTTTCACACTTCTGTACCTGTTGCCTGGTGGGAGAGGGGAGAGGAAGGAGTGACCGGGGTGAGACTTGTCCTTTATTATGCTGGTGGGCCTTGCCGAGGCAGTGTGGTGTAGATGGAGTCAATGGCAGGGAGGTTGGTTTGCATGATTGGTCTGGGCTACATCCACAATTCTCTGCAATTCCTTGCGGTCTTGGATGGAGCTGGATGGATGCATACCGATAAAATGCTATCTGCAGCACACCTGTAGAGGTTGGTGAGAGTTGACGGAGACATTGTTGTTTCCGATGTTAGCTTGCAAAGCACACTGAAGGCCATATGTAGTTTGTGTCCTGCACAGAAACGTAATAGAATTTCAAGGCCAATATCCCTCAGTTTGATGACAAGTGAACATGGTTTGCACGAGGGATCCCTTTTCTCCATTGTTTCGCATTATAATTCCATTGTCAAGGAATTGAAAACCAAAACTATGGAGAAAAAAGAGAATGAATTAGATTTTACTTTTGTTTCCTTTTCTCCCCCTCTGTCCTCATTTATCTCCTTCTTATATGTCCTCCAGACCTAAGATCAACTTGTCACAAGCCATCACTGCCCTCTCTCCACTTGTACCACCATTTGCATTACCGCCCATTTCGGTCTGCACTCTCCAGTTCCCTTTGCCCTCTCTGACTCTCCATTTTCTCTTGCACCTTAAATCATGTCTTTTTCCTAACTATCCCTCCTTCTCATGAAAGATCATCAACCTTTCTAACTCTGTTTCTCTCCCCACGGAAGCTGTCTGACTTACTGGGTATTGCTTCTATTTCCTGCTTTTATTTCAGAATTAAGAAGTTTATGTTTTAGTTTTTCTCTTGTGGGTTACACCAGGTTGTCTGAGTGAACTCCTGGCATTGGTGCAGACACAATGGGTTGCTAGACTGCGTATATCTGTCTGTATTTACAGTGACCAGACACAAAGAGCTGGAGTAACTCAGCGGGTCAGGCAGCATCTCTGGAGAAAAGGAATAGGTGATGTTTCGGGTCGAGACCCTTCTTCAGACCTGAAAAGTCACCTATTCCTTTTCTCCAGAGATGCTGCCTGACCTGCTGAGTTTCTCCAGCTTTTTGTGTCTAGCTTCAGTTTAAACCAGCATCTGCAGTTCCTTCACGCACACTATGTATTTTCAGCGAGCTCACCAGCCATAGATAATAAGGGATTATAACGGACAGTGGATTTTGAATGCGTCTTTAATTATAATTTAATGTTAGTTATCATTGGAGGAAACAACTATGTGACCTTTTTGAAAAATCATCTTCAGTTAAACTGAAATTTAGGCATTCAAAATGATGGGCAATTTGCCAGATCGCTCTACAAGTTCAGTGGTTGGATTCACTGTACCAGTCATAAATAAAATGTAGGGGAACACTGAGATTGTATCTTTTGTTATTCTTTTTCATCGCCCACAGAAGCAGCAAAACCTCAGCGGTTTCTTTTTTTCCCCTGGTCTGTTTGCAATTACAAGCCTTTAGTGGAAAAATGTGCTTTATTGCTTAAACGATGATAAGTGAAGTGTTGTCGGGTAAGAAATATCGGCGCCCTGTGTTAAGCATCTGTGCAGCTCAACTCTAACCTTGGCTTTTCTTTAGTTCCAGGATATTCCAGATATTCAAGCAGTTTGGCCTCCACTTTCCTTCCCATGAGCCACCTAGATCACCATGGCAACGGCAACAGTGTACTCTACGGGCAACACAGGTTCTATGATTCACAAAAAGGCAAGTGAAGCGACTTCCAAAATGTCAATATTATTCCTTTACCATAATTTGATGCTTTCAATTTAATTGAAGTAACCTTAACCATAACAGTTGTTGCAACGTATTGATCTGACAGGAATAAAATGGATGACCACATAACTTCCAACCAGTCGGAGCCCAGTGTTGGCTTTGAACATTGCAGTTTGTTTCAAGCAGAAATAACGGGCACCCTGCTCACATCATGGTGGTTCGTCTATGCAAGTTCACCCTTATGGCATTCACAAATCGCCATGCAAAAATATGAGATTAATTGATGGATAGAACCTCTTCGGCCACCGAGTCCACACTGACCGTTGATCACCTGCTCACACTGGTTCGATGTTGTCCCACTTTCACATCCACTCCCGACACACGAGGGCCAATTACCTTACAAACCAGCTGTATGATACCCACGCGATCACAGGGAGAACATGCAAACTCTACGCGAGGTCAGGATCCAATCCAGGTCTCTAGTGGCGTGAGACAGTTGAGAGGGAAAGATAGATTAGCCATGATTGGACTTGATGGGCCGAATGGCCTAATTCTGCTCCTAGAACTTATGATCGTATGAACAGCAGCTCTACTAGCTGTGCCACTGTGCCATCCAGACTCAAAATAAAATTCACTCATACAGGAGAAAAGAATAACTGAATGCAAAGTAAACAACATCATTTGTCAATTTTTATTTTCAGTCATGACTGTGGGGCAATAAGATTTGGATGTGGAGTTACCGTTTCAATTGAGTTGACAGTCACAGCTGAGTCACACCTTCGCCTCTCCATTTCCAGTCTGATGACGTGTTGGCAGTGTGCCATGTCCTTCCTCTGCAAAGCCTTTCCCCTGATGTGCTACATTGCGGGGAGCCCCAGTAGTCATGATCAGCTCTTACACTGGCTCCTTAATGGCGTGTAATGGGGTGGGGCGGTGCAGAGGTAGAGTTGCTGCCTTACAGCGCCAGTTTGATCCTGACTATGGGTGCTGTCTGCACAAAATTTGTACATTCGCCCCAACACCACATGGGTTTTCTCTGGGTGCTTCCTCCCATACGCCAAAGATGTACTGGTTTGTAGGTTTATTGGCTTCTGTAAATTGTAAATTGTCCTTAGCGCGTAGGATAGTGTTAGTGTGAGGGGTGATCGCTGGTCGGCGTGGACTCGATGGGCCGAAGGGCCTGTTTCCACACTGTATCTCTAAAATCTAAAGTTAAATTTCTCAGCCTTGACTCCACGTTTACTAAGTCATCGTGCTTTAACCTATTACTCCCCGAACTCCTTCAACAGCACCTTTCTCCCATGATCCCCGATTGACTAATCCTTTATATTTCTGCTTCTCTATGCTCCTGTCTCACCCATGAGCCTTGTGCATCAGGGGAAATGCCTTCACATCTTCTCGGATTTTCAAAGGGGAGACTCGGCTGTGACACCCAAACCAAACGACGCACTGATGCCCTATCCAAATCTTACAGAGACACTAAAAATAAAAGTTTACAATATTTTGCTCTTTCTTTTGCATGAGCCGTGTCATCCCCCCGAGTTTAATGTTTGCCTCAGCCGTTACATAACGGCAGCAGTTCACTGTCACTGTCAATAAAATGGCTTAACATAACGAGAAAAACGTACCGTAGGAATGCAGAGGAAGGAACTGCAGATGCTGGTTTAAACTGAAGATAGACACAAAATGCTGGAGTAACTCAGCGGGTCAGGCAGCGTCTCTGGAGAAAAGGAATAGGTGAAGGTTTGGGTCAAGACCCTTCTTCAGACTGAGAGTCAGGGGAAAGGGAAGCGAGAGATATAGACGGTGATATAGAGAGATACCGAACCTAGCAGTGATATATATCACTCTTTATCACCATGTATATCTTTCGTTTCGACGGATGGTTCGACTGCCCCGATCGCGGGAGAATAAAGAGGAAGCAGATTGGACTTGTTTGCCTTCCATCACAGTGAGGAATGTGGAGAATCTGCTGTGGTGGATGTTTATGTTCACTTTTATGTAGTTGTGTGTCTTGTTGCTTTTTTTTCCCGTATGACTGTATGATTCGCATATCACTGCACCTTAATTGGTACATGTGACAATAAAAGACCGTTGAAACCTTTGATTGAATAGGAAAAGGGGGTTTGCGTTTCGGAAAATCACGATATGGATGGTTTTTGGGGAGAACAACCACTCAATAACATAGGGTTTGCTTGTTTACAACTGAAATATTGTTCCGGCATAGGCATGAAATGGGACCTAATGAACTCTTTCATTACACATTTTAACTTTTTTTCAAATGCAACCCACAAAACTTTGATTTTCTTAAAACAGTCGGACACGTTCCTTCCTAAGACACAAGGAACTGCAGATGCTGGTTTACCAAAAAAGGTACAAAGTGTTGGAGTAACACAATGGGTCCTATATTCCTTGAAGCGATACCCAATCAGTTTCCCTCCACTAACACTCTCCTCCACCTGATGGAACCTGTCCTCACTCATAACAACTCCTTTGATTTTCTCCCACTTTCATGGGCATTCGCATGGGCTCCAGCTATGACTACCTTCTTGTTGATCACATCGAACAATCCTTGCTCCACATGTAAATGGCACCTCCTCACAACTCTTTCTTCATTACATTGACAATTGCATCAGGGCTGCCTCCTGCACCCGAGCAGAATTTGTTGATTTTGTTAACTTGTTAACACTAACTTGCACCCTGCCCTCCAATTCACTTGGACTATCTCTGACACCTCTCTCCTGTGTCCATCACGGAGGCCAGACGATGAACTGACGTCTGCTAAAGACCCATCAACTTCCACAGTTATCTGGGCCACTCCTCTTTCCACCCTGCTTCTTGCACAGATACTATCTCCTACTCATGTATTGTCTTTCCACTGACTGGTTAGCACGCAGCAACAGCAGCTTTTCACTATACCTCGGTACATGTGACAATAAACTAAACTAAACTACTCTCAGTTTCTCCGTCGCAGCTAGTCCCAAGAGAGCGTTTCCATTCGAAGACATCCAAGATGTCATCTTTTCTTTTGTAAATGCCAAAACGTCACCTATCCATGTTATCCAGAGTTGCTGCCTGACCCGCTGAGTTACTCCAGTCCTTTGTGTCTAACCACATGGACCTGGGTCCGTGTGGTTGTCACCCAGAGGATGCAGCAGCTAATGTTAGATTGTTAATTCAAAGTTCGTATTTGCATTATAAAATATTAAATGTTCTTGTTATTCAATTGAGGCCATGTAAATGAACCGGCACTGAGGGCTTTTTGTGCAAATCGAATTCAAATGAACACATTATTCAAATAAAATGACTCCGTGGTAACAATAGACTATACCTACCGAGCCATTAGGGGAGTCAAAATGAATGAAGTCCCTGATCAGAATTGAACCCAGGCCATGGCACTGAAATGCCAGACCCTCTCCACGAGACTACGAGGAATGAATAACGTAAAGAGGACTCTGCGCGCACACACACACACACAGCAGAACAGAATTATTCATTGTGAGTATTGTCCATTTCTAGACAAGGAATGGTGCAGAACAAAGAGAGGCACAAATGCACAGCAGAAGACAGAGTGAAGTGGAGGGGAGGGGTGGAGGGTGGTGGAGGGAGGGGGTTGGGGGACAGAGATGGACTGCAAAGAGAGAAAGGGGAGAGGAGGCAGATGGAGCAAGAAAAGTCAGGAAGTAGGTCTTTTTAAAAAGACAAAATGGCAGTACAGTAAATAAAAGCACAAACATGTTGGTCCATGAGCTCGTGCTTGTTCTCAAATGGCCATGTGAGTAGAATAATGAAGCCATGGAATAATGGCAAGAGAAAGAAGCTTTTCAGCCCATCGTGCTTGTACCAGTCTTTTGGGAATCAGTTCCAAAGCCTCACCTGACTATTTGCCTAATTCCTTCATCAAAGATCCTCCTGCATTTGTTTCTACTACAACAGGCAGTGACGCACAGATCAAAAGGGCACGCTGCCTACAAACACAATTCCCATCTCAGGGATGCTTTGTCAACAACCATAGCCCACTGGTTGTTTCCCTCAGTGCACATTTGTACATTGTACATTTGGGCGTCTCGGCGGCTCAGCGGTAGAGTTGCTGCCTGACAGCGCCAGAGACCCAGGTTCGATCCTGACTACGGGTGCTGTCTGCACGGAGTTTGCACTTTCTCCTAGTGACCTGCGCAGGTTTTGTCCAGGTGCGCCGGTTTCCTCCCACACACCAAAGACGTACAGGTTTGTCGGCTAATCGGCTCGGTGAAATTGTAAATTGTCCCTAGTTTTTGTAGGATAACGTTAGTGTACGGGTTGATAGCTGTTCAGCACAGGCTCGGTGGGCCGAAGGGCCTGTTTCCGCACTGTATCTCCAAAGTAAACTAAACTAAACTAAACCTCAAAACAAATCTCCCCTCACTCCGTTAGGGGGTAAGCAGAAAAGCAGAGATTATTACTTCACAGTATCAAAACTCATGTTAATAGCAAGGACAAGTAAACTGTCTGTCCGACCACATGGAGGAATGGGTGACATTTCAGGTCGGGACCACTACTTCAGACTGAAGAAGGGTGACGACACAAAATGTCAGCCATTCCTTCTCTCCAGAGATGCTGCCTGTCCCGCTGAGTTACTCCAGCATTTTGTGTCTATCTTCGGTTTAAACCAGCATCTGCTGTTCCTTCCCGCCACATGGAGATATGGCCGACTCTCCTCTGACCTGAAGGTACTTGTTGTGTCCTTGGTTTGGCGAGACAGATCTGTTCCGGCAGCAGGTTAAACAGGCTTGCTTTGTGTGCAAGAGTAAAGCATTCTTGTGGTGTAGGATATCGCCCAGTGGATCCAGTTTACATATAAATATTCAAATCAATCTTCTCCCCTTAAGGACTAGAAGAATAAAAGCAGCAAAAGATAAAAGGCATTTTCATAAAGTCTGCTCCACAAAGGTCTTTGTGCCCTTTTATTATGGTGGTTGAATTAAATTAGGCCACGATTCTGTCACGACTTGTGATTGTACAGCACCATCAGCATGATAACTGGCTCAACCTGCATCTGCTGGAGCATAATCAAACAAAATTTGACAAAGAGCACAAATGGGCCTGTTGGGCAATCCAATGGCATAGCAGGTAAGACTTTTGCCGTGTGGCTCAAGGGTCCCAGGTTCAAATCTGACCATCAGTGCTATCCATGCACATTCTCGTTTAGAGATATAGCGTGAAAACAGGCCCTTCGGCCCACCTAGTCCACACCGACCAGCGATCCCCGCACATTAACACCATCCTACACACACTAGGGACAATTTTACACATTCATCAAGCCAATTAAAATAAAAACCCGTATGTCTTTGGAGTGTGTGAGGAAACCAAAGATCTCTGAGAAAACCCACACGGTCACGGAGAGAACGTACAAACTCTGCACAGACAGCACCCGCAGTCGGGATCGTACAAGCGCTGTATGGCAGCAACTCTACTGCTGCGCCATCGTGCCACCCAACTTCAAAGAGACTTTTGAAAGTCAGGATGAGAATTTTATGGAGAGACTTTTCCATTAGACAACAATTTGTCCCCTTGAAAAATCCCTAGTCCAAATCCCAGTCAAGGCTGCTTTATCTGATCTAGGTTGGGTGCTGGTTCCCCATGCCAATCTTGTTGAAGTTGGAGCGAGACTTGATATTAACAGGATTAGGAATGTGTGCGATGTTGGCCGTGATCAAACAGTCTATTTTAAGGGCAGATATTCTTCAAACATGGACCTGTGGTTGTCATGAGCATGTAGTGGGAAAAAGCAGGTGTGCAGCCAAATTATAATGAATAGATGATTATAGCCACCATGGACATTAATTTTCAGCGTCCCGATAGATCAGCGTCCCGATAGATCAGAACAGTTTCCATTGGTCTGCATTTGGAAATCAATTCTGAACTGCCAAATATTCTGCATTTGTATTTCAGAAAGTGGACAGCACAGTGGCACAGCTGGTAGCGCCACTGCCTCACAGTGCCAGGGACTCGGATCCTGACCTCCAGTGCTGTCTGTGCGGAGTTTGCACGTTTTTCCTGTGACTGCATGGGTTTCCTCCGGGTGCTCCGGTTTCCTCCCTCATCCCAAAGGCATGGGAAATTTACAGGTTAATTGGCCTCTGTAAATTGCATCTAGTGTGTAGGGAAATTGAGAAAGTGGGATTGCACAGAACTGGTGTGAACGGATGATCAATGATCGACGTGGACTCGATGGGTCGAAGGTTTCCATGCGGGATCTCAAAACTAGATGAGTCTAAGCTAAAAGGGCTCACTCTAGAATATCACCCATTTGAATGGGTATCTAGGCAAATGTTCTTAGAACAGCACAGGAACAGGCCCTCAGCCTGTGCTTTGCTGACCGTAATTCCAAGTTAAACTGCACATCAGCTTACACGTAGTCTATATTCATTCATTCCCTGTCCATTTATGTGTTTGTTAAAATGCCTCTTTTCTTGAGTTGTCTATTAGTCTAAAAGTTGGTGCCATCGAGGAAATAAGAGAAATGGTAATGATAATAGTGTACAAAATAAGTTTTTGTATACAGAATTATATATGTATATATGCATGTAGTGTGTGTATGTTATATATATATATATATATATATAGATTTATATACACACATATATATAAATATATAAAGTAGTCCTTCTGCAGTTGTATTGGGCCCTGTTGAGAACAAATCTGGAGTATTGTGTGTGTGCAGTTTTGGTCTCCTAATTTGAGGAAGGACATCCTTGGTATTGAGGCAGTGCAGCTGGAGGTTCATGAGGTTAATCCCTGGGATGGAGGGACTGTCATATGAGGAAAGATTGGGAAGACTGGGCTTGTATTCAATGGAGTTTAGAGGGATGAGAGGGGATCTTATAGAGAAGCATGGAATTATAAAAGGACTGTGCAGGCTAGGTGCAGGAAAAATGTTCCCAATGTTGGGGGAATCCGGAACCAGGGGCCACAGTCTTAGAATAAAGGGGAGGTAATTTAAAACTGAGGTGAGAAGAAACTTTTTCACTCAGAGAGTTGTGAATTTGTGGAATTCTCTGCCACAGAAGGCAGTGGAGGCCAAGTCACTGGATGAATTTAAATGAGAGTTAGATAGAGCTCCAGGGGCTAGTGGAATCAAGGGATATGGGGAGAAGGCATGCACGGGTTACTGATTGTGGATGATCAGCCATGATCATAATGAATGGTGGTGCTGGCTCGAAGGACCGAATGGCCTCCTCCTGCACCTATTTTCTGTATACTCTTATGCTGAACATTTCTCTTCTTTCCTTGATTTATTTATTTATATGTTTATTTACTTTATATAAATGTATTTATATAAAACATGTTATTTATTTATGTTTGTATGCATGCATAATACACGTATATATATGTGTGTGTGTGTGTGTATAAAAGTAAAGGAACCATTCATCATAAAATTGCATTAATGACCGAACAATCTGAGGTTTGAGTTGAACTTGGGGCAATGTGTGGTGCAAAAGAAGGTTGTCAGACACCCTGACATTGATGGTGACGAACTGTAACGAGGTCTCTTCAACTTGCAGATGGTTTCTATCTGAGGAATCTGCCGGGACAGCCAACCCTGCTCTCCGCCAACCACAGCTTCCCTCCCATGTCCCGCGCGGCCCCGCTCGGCTCGTGCAGCCGGGACCGGGAGATGAGCCACTCCCACAAAACCGCCAAGGACGCCGACCGACTGCTGGCCGCCAAGGAGGCGGGCAAGGAGCGGATGAGCAAAAACGAAGGCAGTTCAATGAGCAGCAGTCAAAGGACTCACAAGGAGAGACACTCGGAAGAAGACGGAAAAGATGGGCCCAAGATAGTACACCCTCTGATGCCAGACATTAGATGCAAGGAAGACCTAGCACACATGCACAACAGTATGTGCGAAAACAGAAGTAAACAATTCAATAGCTGTTTAACAAACTCCAAAGTTATGAATGGAGATTCCAGTAAGACTTTATTAGCAAGCTGCACTAATATTGGTGGGATTTTACCAAGGCAAATGGACATCCATACCCCAGGCAGGTGTACCAAAGAGAGCTTAAGGTTTGAGAGGGACTTCAGAGAAAATGGTCCCTCGGGTCCAATGCATATCGAGTGCTCGGACAGTTGGCAAACACCGCACCATTCTGTCGCATACTCTGTTCCTTCTTCACTGTCCAACATTCCTCCGCCATCTAGCACAGGCTCCGGAACATTCCCCTGTTTGCAGGTTCATTCCAACCTCGACCTTTTCTACCCGACCCAAGACAAAGCTGGCAGGGAGCTCAAGGTCACCGGGCCGACCTACGTGCCTTCGGTGGGACATTTTGGTGACAAAAGTAGACCTTTCCAAGTCACCGGAGAGAACTGCAAGATCAACAGAAGTCTCGGGAAGGAGAAGGCGCACGAGAAGAACGCAGAGAGGCCTGACGTTGGCACCGCCCCTAACGCGCACGCGCATCTGAAACTCGACGGGAAAGGGATGGAGTGGCCACACAACTCCGCCATCAAAAGCAAGCCGCAGTGTGGCACCAGTACCGGTGCACAGATGGTGATTCCCTTCACGCCTCAGACAGGCAAGGGCCCCTCAGGGAAAGGTAGCACTTATGTCATGCCGCAGACTCAGGATTGTTTCTGTTCCAGGGAGCTGGACACTTGCTGCGCCAAACTGACCCACTCCGGGTACATGCTGGAGCGGGAGCAGGGCGGCGATACGCAGGAGAAAGCTCCGAAAGACTCGCAGGGGCAGAAAGTGGCCAGGATACGGCACCAACACCACAAGCTCGCCGAGGTGGAGCACATAGGGAGCGGTTCGGAGATGAAGAGAAGACCACCGGAGCTCAGTTGTATGAGCTACAACGGATCCCACATACCGCCCTGGCAGGGGGCCCAGATTCCGATGGGCGAAGACCGGAAAAACTCCTACCTTGATCCCTTTAGTTCAAGTTTACAGCAGGCAGCAATGTTGTCGCAAGGGTCGGTGCTGAACCAAGACATGCTGGCTCAGACGGACGAAGTGTCCGCCATGAAGAGCCTGCTGAAGTACAGCAGCTCCTTCCCCCCAGGCACGCAGGCCTTAATCGTCGGGCAGAAGACCCCGTTCGGGGGTCTGGGGAACATCCGGGCCAGCTGCGTCCACCAGGAGATCAAGCTGCAAGGCGGGAAGTCGAGCCTGGATTTGGACCGTCTCGACTGTACCAAAGGAAGGGAAAGCGAGTCATCTCAGGGCGAGGGAGAGGTCCGGCAGCCTCCGGTTGGCATTGCGGTGGCAGTGGCGAGGCAGAAGGAGAACCAGAACAAGCACGAGCTGCCTTGTGGTGCTGAATCCATCCGACAACACCGACACCTTCCTGGAGTAAAAGGTGAGGCAGTAAATAAGCCCCAAATAAGTAGTAAACAGCGTTTCCATTCATCTTTTTTTCATTTTCATTTGCATCCTTTTAATCTGTTTTTCATAACACGGCCATTATTACCAGAAGCACTTTTGAATGGGACTATTGGTTCGTATCATAGAGTCATAGGTCATGCAGTGGGGAAACAGGCCCTTTGGCCCAACCGTCCAGGATGTCCCATCTCATCTACTCCCATTTGCCCATGTCCGGCCTATTTCCCCCTAAACCTTTCCTATCCTTGTACCAGTCCAAGTATGACTGGACTTGGTTTCACGGCCTTGAACCCATGGGTTTCAATCCCAGCCTGGCAGCTGCGGAATTTTAATTCAAGTAGTTAAATAATTTGGGAATATAATGATGGTTTAGTCATGGACACCTTGGAGGTAAGGGATCCTTGTCAGATTCCATTTGGTTCACCAATGTCCTTCAGAGAAGGAAGTCTGGCAATAGAACATAGAGCAGGAGAGATGTGTAGGAAGGAACAGCAGATGCCGAAGATAGACACAAAGGGATGGAGTAACTCAGGGGGACAGGCAGCATCTCTGGAGAGAAGGAATGGGTGACGTTTCGTGTCAAAGTCTGGTGAAGGGTCTCAACCCGAAACGTCACCCATTCCTTCTCTCCAGGGATGCTGCCTGTCCCGCTGAGTTAGTCCAGCTTTTTGTGTCTTATCTATAGAGCAGGAGAGCACAGGAACAGTTCCTGCCACCAGGTATGTCCGCTCAGACAGTGATGCCAGTCTAAACTAATCCCATCTGGCTGCACTTGATCCATATCCTTCTCCTCCTTGCCTGCTCACACATCCGTCTAAAAGCCTTGCGAATATTACTATCATGTCTGCTTCTACCACCTACTCTGGCAGCCTGTTGCTGCCATCCTGGAATCTAACCGATAACACAGACACCTTCCTGGAGTAAAGAAACTATCTGTGTAAAAAAACGTCAGGGAAATCCTCATTAACCTTCCCCCTCTTGCCTTAAATCAGTACCCTCTTGTATTTAACATTTCCACTCTGGGAAAAAGATCATCCACCGATCTGTGCCTCTCAGAATGTTGCTTACTTCTCTATCATCCTTTCCCAGTCAGCTATGTCCCTACTGGATCCATGACATTGACGTTGCCTAGAGAACAATTAAGGATAAGCAATAAATGCTGTTGGCTTCCTGACCATGTCCACATCCTGTGAATGAATTTTTTTAAAAACCTTGCTTTTTATGACTAGGTTTCTTAGGAATCTGAGGGGTAAAGCTTTCACACAAAGAGCAGTGGGTGTATGGAACGAGCTGCCGGAGGTGGTAGTTGCGGCAGGTACTATCGCAACATTTAGACAGGTACATGAATAGGACAGGTTTAGAGGGATTTGGGCAAAACGCATGCAGGTTGGACTAGTGTAGATGAGACACGTTGGTCTGTGTGGGCAGGTTGGGCCGAAGGGCCCGTTCCGCACGGTATTCTATGACTCCATGAAATGAATAAAACAAAAGAAACCTTTCAAAGGGTTGTTTTATTCCTGAATGAAGTCGTAGAACAGGGTTTAATTCCCAGAAGAATTACACATTTGAGTGCAGTTTATAGGCTGTGACTCAGATGTGCTTGCTTTGATTGTTTCCATTTCATCCAACCTAGTTTATTCAACTGAAGAATTTCAGTCGGAACATTTGACATTGTCCAACCCAGCCGAGCTGAGTCTCGTCTCTCGTCCCACAATAACATCAGCAGTCGACTCATGGCCTTAACCATGACTGTCTCACTTTCAGGACAGGGGGGTGCTTTGTTGTGAACGTGGCCAAAGCTGACCCTAAGGTGTCCAAAATCACACCAGAAAGAAAGTGGTGGACACCTTTGTAAATGTCACCCACTTTATCATTTAGCAAAGGACTTGGAACATCCGGATGGAAATAGTCAGGACGCTTTTCAAACGCTGCAAATTGAAATTAAGCGCAAGCTCCACATATGTTTGTCATTCTGCACGACTGTCGGTTCACGATTAGTTTTCAGTTTCTATTACATTTTGCACAGATGTCTGACTCATAATACGCACCTCACAAAATCTGCAAAGAATCACAATGTTGGAAAATTTACTCCCTCATCATCTTCCTCATCCTACACGCTATTTCAGTATTTGACTTGTGTAGTAGTGTGGAACCATTTTATAAACATTCCCTTTTGTGCAGTTAGAACCCTCGATCCTGGCATGGATTCTCTCGACAGGGATTTGTATTAAACTGTACCTTTGCGATAAACTTGTTTTGAGGAACAAGGAACTTTGGATGCTGGTTAATACGCAAAACGGACAAAAAGTGCTGGAGTAACTCGGCGGGTCAGGCAGCACCTCTGGAGAACACGGATAGGTGATGTTTCAAACCGAGACACTTCCCAAAACGTCACCTATCCATGTTCTCCAGAGATACTGCCTGACTTGCTGAGTTACTCCAGCACTGTGTACTTTTTGGCTTGAGTTCTGCATGGTTGGCGGCAAGCTGCAAGTAATATCTTGTTTGCAGGATCATCGCGATCTGCCTACGTCATCGACTTAGAGATGGAGGAAGAAAGCAGTCATTTCCGTGAGGAGAGGATGAGCCTGGCACGCCTGGATAGGGAAAGGGACCACTTACTCCGGTAAGCGTTTTGTTGGATTACTAAAGCATAAAATAAGCAGCTAGATCATTTTATAAATACCCACCCCCCAACCTGGGTCCAAATCAGAACTGGTTGTAATTTGAGAAATGGTTTATATGCTTGGACACTTTCAATTCCACTTTGTTTCATCATATCATATCATATATATACAGCCGAAAACAGGCCTTTTCAGCCCACCAAGTCCGCGCCGCCCAGCGATCCCCGTACATTAACACTATCCTACACCCACTAGGGACAATTTTTACATTTACCCAGCCAATTAACCTACATACCTGTACGTCTTTGTTCAGCAATGTCAAGCATCCAATATGATCGACTTCATGTTTAAAAACATAGAACATAGAACTGTACAGCACAGGACCAGGCCAACAAAGTCTGTGCCGAACATGATGCCAAAGTAAATTAATCTCATCTTCCTATAGGTGATCCATACATCCCCCATTCCCTGCAAAGCCATGTGCCTATCTAAAAGTCTCTTACATGCCACTATCAAGGATAATCGTACTCAAAGTCGAGTCTCACTCCCTCTTCTCAACTGAATCATCTTATCAACAGTTAGAGAGCAGTGTAAATGTGCAACTATCCACCTCACTGGGGACACTCGAACTATCTAATTGGACTTGAGTTTAGTTTAGTTTAATTTAGAGAGACAGCACGGAAACAGACCCCACTGAGTCTGCGCCGACCAGCGATCCCCGTTACACGAGACTTTACTGGACTTTATCTTCACTCAACTTCATTCCCTTCATCATAGTATCTGTACACTGCAGACGGCTCGATTGGAATCACGTATTGTCATTCTGCTGACTGGGTAGCACGCAACAAAGGCTTTACACAGTACTTCGATACACGTGACACTAAACTAAACTAAACTATCACTTTGCTCCGAAGTTAAACACAAAATGCTGGAGTAACTCGGCGGGACAGGCAGCATCTCTGGAGAGAAGGAATTGGTATAATTTTGCCTCCACGTCTGTAGCTTCTGTAGATGACGGGGATGAAGGCTCTGGTTATTGGTATTGCGTTTGGGTGCATCTGGATAGAGCCGGTATTCTCTGGATTCTCTCCTCTTTCTTCCTCCAGCTGAACCTGCTCAGCATTTTCATCAGCCCCCCCCCCACAAATGTCTGATGACAGGTGCTGAGGCCTCATGATTGAGATGTTGGCCAGTCCGTGTCTTGATGCGCCCACTGTCCTAGTTTTGATTCTTGTCACGTGTGCCGAGGTACAGTGAAGAGCTTTTCTGTTGCATGCTATCCAGTCAACAGAAAGCCTGCATATGATTCCAATCAAGCCGTTCGCAATGTACAGGTGCAATATAAAGTCCAGAAAGGTCTGATTAAAGGTAGCCCGAGGGTGTCTAATGAGGTAGATGGTAGGTCAGGACCGCTCTCTAGTTTGTGATAGGATGGTCCAGTTGCTAGATAACGGCTGGGAAGAAACTGTCTCTGAATCTGGAGAAGGTGATGTTGTCACATTGCTGTACCTGGTCCCCAGCAGTACAGAGTTGACTCAGTGCCCCTGAAGTGATGGGTATGTTGTCAAATGTCTCCCTGCACCACGGGGCAACTGGTAACCCCAGCAAGCTCTCCCTGTTTGCTACTCTGCGGCAGGATAGCATGAACTGTACTCAGGTCTCCGCTGCCAGTGAACCCTGGTGACTTTCTTCACGCAACAGTGAACGATAGCCAGGAGATGTTGCATATCTCTCCAGACCCAGAACGGAAGGGGACAGAAACACAAGAATTAAACGTTGCGATCACCACTGTTTTGCCACCTATTGACAATGCAGCTCTGAAGTTCTGTTAATGCGCCCATTGCGTTTGCACCAGGTAGCAGATTTCACTGACATCGCCCCTTGCATTATTGTTATTGCTGAGGTGTAGGTGAAGGAACTGCACATGCAGCAGTTGTAACATTATACGTTGGGCCCTCCTTCTCCTCCCTCTTCTTACAGCGTGGCCACTTCTCGACGGGGACTGCCGATTCTTCCAGTTCAAACATTCCAAGGGTCATGTTTGCTATTGCACCCGTCCTAATGTCTGCACAAATATTGCATTTGGCTGCTGCGTACATTGTGAGTGCACCCAAGAAGCCAGATTGGACTCTTGGGTGTTTTAACAATCAGCGTTACCAACCCCAATTTTTCTGTTTACAAAGCATTAGAGTCATGCCGAGAAGTTATTCTTGGTTGATTTATGAGATTATGTAAAGCTAGTGTTAGACTTAGATTTTAGACTTTAGGTTTACAGAGCGGAAACAGGCCCTTCAGCCCACCAAGTCCGTGCTGACCAGTGATCACCCCGTGCATTGACACTATCCTACACACTCAGGATAATTTTACCAAAGCCGACTAACCTACAAGCCTGTACATCTTTGGAGTGTGGGAGGAAACCAGAGTACCCGGAGGAAACCCACGCGGTCACAGAGAGAACGTACAAACTCCGTACAGACAGCACCCGTGGTCAGGATTGAACCCTGACGCTCTAACGCTGTAAGGCAGCAACTCTACCGCTGTGCCACCGTGCCACCCCACATTGATTGCCTGCTCACTTTTCGAGCTTCCTCCTTCATCCACTGCAGTCCATGTGGAGACGGTACGAAACTGTGACAAACGTTTTGTAATTGTTACTAATAAATTCCAATCTTTTCAGGGAAAACAAAGAACTTGTGGAGCTTGCACGAATCCGTCAATCCAATGGTTGTCCTGGTGACCTGAATCCAAACCTGATGGTCACAGGAGGGCCATCTCTACAAGCAAATCAGCTGGCGACTGATCCCAGTGCTCATGCTCACCTGACACCTCCACATTGGCTGCCAAGGACGGGCAGTCCCTCCGTGTGGATGGGTGGCCATTCC
The DNA here is from genome assembly GCF_053455715.1 of Rhinoraja longicauda. Lineage (NCBI taxonomy): Eukaryota > Metazoa > Chordata > Chondrichthyes > Rajiformes > Arhynchobatidae > Rhinoraja > Rhinoraja longicauda. Next base: position 69,132,068 of record NC_135958.1, read on the forward strand.
TACGGTGAGTCTCACCATCTCTCCTTCATTGTGTCGCAGTGCACAAACGTACGGGTTCCAGGTTTTCACATCATCACAGAGATGTGGCAGCACAGCAGATAGACGCAAAAAGCTGGAGTAACCCAGCGGGGCAGGCAGCATCTCTGGAGGGAAGGAATGGGTGATGTTTCGGGTCGAGACCCTTCTTCAGACGCACAGAAACAGCCCATTAAAGCCAGCAACTCCATGCCAACAATACGCAGTAGCAGGTTAACCACTCCCACTCCAATGTCCTCTCCCTTTAACCCCGCAGATATATATTTTTCTCCTTTCAGCTTCACGTCTTAAAGGAGAAAAGAAATTGAATAAAATTTATTCAATTCAATTCAGCGTCTCCTCTGGCAGATTCTACCCCAACCATCCCCAAAGAGGTGGGCTGCACGGTGGCGCAGCGGTATTTGCTGCCTTACTGCGCCACTGACCCGTGCTCGATCCTGACTACGGGTGCTGTCTGTATCGAGTGTGTATGTTCTTCCTGTGGGTTTTCTCCAGGTGCTCTGGTTTCCTCCCACATTCCAAAGACATACAGGCTTGTAGGTTAATTGGCTTCTGTAAGTTGTAGTGAAAGAAAAATCTCCTTAGTGTGTAGGATAGTGTTAATGTATGGGGTGATCGCTGGTCGGCGTGGACTCGGTGGGCCGAAGGGCCTGTTTCCGCGCTCTACTTACAGTGTCTAAAGTTCATTCGTGATCTCATGAACTTACTGTCCAATAAAGATTTCTTCAAAGATAGGCACAAAATGCTAGAGTAACTCAGCGAATCAGCCAGCATCTCTGGAGAACATGGATAAGCGATGTTTTGGTTAAGAGCCCTTCTTCAAACTGATTGTGGTCGGGCGGGAAAGAAGGTTGGGAGCTGGGACAGGACAGAGCATGGCCAGCAATAGGTAAACATAGGCAAGGGGGGCTATTAGACAGGTAGATGGTTGGGTAAAGGCCAGAAATAAAGAGACAGGTGTGAGCCAAAAGAACAAAAGAGTTGCGGATTGTTAAGGTTGGGGATAGAAAAGTTGCGAAATGTGTATCCATTGTAAATGGTACAGTTGAATGGGAGGGGAAGGAGAAAAACCTTTTCCTAACATCGTAAAATGTAAAGATTTCTTCACATCACTTTGGATTATTTTGCCAGTCATCTTTGTTCTGGACTCCCTGATTCCTGACTCCCATGGGAACGGGAATGATTACTCTGCTCACACCGATAATAAATTAGCCGCTAAGTCCCCATTTACTTTCTTTTTCCTTGGCCCCATAAGCAAAATAGCGAGATTCTCATTTTACTACTTCTGACTTGTCACAAGAAATTGTACTGAAGAAATGTCTGAAAGGGAGGAAAAATTGACATAAATTGGCTTCAGAATTTCACTGCTCAAAAATATAAAGACGTCGCAGAGACGGTTCATACTCAGCGAGGATTGCCAAAATGGGAAATATTAATCTGCATTGTCGATGCTTAAATGTAATCCTATTTAGTTGGGATATACATCAGCTTAAGTCTGGTCCTATAATTCCATCTATGTATTGACAGAAGAAGTTTACAAATTGAACGGACAATCCATTGTATTCTTCTCTGAACGTGGGGGCGTCTCGCTACAGCTAGACGGGAGATTTACCACACAAGTATGTTCCAGAGAGCAGAATATAAAACGCATGAAACAAACCAGTCACAAGGGAACGGCTACAGTGGGCCAGAACCATATCAGACCTCTGATGCAGCTGCAGAGGAGATGAACAACTTTTCAGGAGAATTCGAGTCAGGATGGAACGAATATAAAAACTCAGCATTTTGAAAGTGAATGATGCATTATTCATCATTTAATCACAAAATGAAAGGCATCCTTTGTCGAGCGAAAGTCTGGAGTTACATTTGAAATGCATAAATGTGAAGGAAACCAGGAAGTTTATTTGGTGCTGTCAGCTGTTAAGAGTCCACGCAGGCCAATTTCCACAAGAAGGAACAGTTGAACAAGTGCCTGGGTTGCCTAGTGCCACTGGAAACGAGGTGCGAGGACAAATTGTGACTACAAATTTGCTATTTGCAGGCGGGCAACCGAGAATGCCAGGAACACATTCACGTTCCAAGTGAACTAATCTCGAGAATTCTGAACCACGTTACTATAAAATCTGGAAGGGCACAACGCACTCACTCAAAATCCAGAAGCTTGAAATAAGACAGGCGTAGGAAGCCTCAACGGATGTGCTGGGATGTTGATGGGTCTTGCAGAAGCCAAATATGCCAGGTACATTAGAGAAAGGTGGCAGTCTGAACCGTCTCTTGACATCACATAGGCATAGTGTTCTCCATATAAGGTGTAGCTCTATGCTTTGACTCATCGGATTAAAATGGTGCCAAAACCAACTTTTCAAATCCACCCAGACTGTTAGGAATATTAAGTCACATGGAACATCCATATTTTAGGGTCCCAGTCATATCCGCGAATGCATTTTTAATCCTGACTTTGCCGAAGACTTCAATAACTAAAAACATCAACCCTATCCATTTCGTTCCAAAATGTAATGGCTCAATTGTATCATACGCAAACGGAAAGTGACTGGAGGAAAGAAAAGGAGAAAAGTTTGTCAAAATCAGTTACTGTCTTAACCCATCACCATCTATACTCATCAAAGTTAATATCTCATTCCCAAAGGAAAAGCATAAAAAGGTGTTTTATTTGGTTGAGCAGTTGAATGAATTCTAGCTTGCCAAAATGGTCCCTTTCATATCCCACTCCATCTGCCGCCAAAGTAATCCAGTCATTAGAATCGGCAGAGTATCTGATTACTAGTTCTGCAGGATAATCCTTTTTGCCGAGTGCACAATAGATAAGTAAAGCATTTGTGTTCATTACTGAGTTTGGAAATGCAGCAACTGGAAAGTCTAAAATCAGTCCAGCACAAAAGTTAGTTGTGTTTCATGTCTGAGTAGTATCCTAAAGAGATCACGAGACTATGTCTTGAATTTTGCCCCAGTGTAAAGACTCGTACAGTATTGTTGGACAGAAACATGGCCAGCGACACATCCACTTTTCTCTGAATGAAACACTAAATGGGGACTCTTCCATCCAGCTCTGTCTCCATGTATTTAAGTGCTCCCTCTTCTCAAGCAACTATATAATTTCCTTTTATAATTTATGTTCTCTGCTTTGACAATGGAGACAGTGATTTAAAAAAAATTACCCTCCATGTAAGGATATTGCCCAGTGTTCTCATCCTTTCTTAAATCTCAATTTCCTCAACGTCATCAATTAATAACCTTTCAGAATTCAATGCCATTAAAAATCTAATTCAGGCAGTAACATACGTCTTACAATTCCAAATATTTAGATCATAAGATCATAAATGATAGGAGCAGAATTAGGCCATTCGGCCCATCAAGTCTACCCCGCCATTCAATCGTGGCTGATCTGTCTCTCCCTCCTAACCCCATTCTCCTGCCTTCTCCCTATAACCTCTCACACCCCCTACTAATCAGGAATCTATCTATCTCTGCCTTAAATATATCCACTGACTTGGCCTCCACAGCCTTCTGTGGCAAAGAATCCCACAGACTCACCCCTCTCTGACTAAAGAAATTCCTCCTCATCTCCATCCTAAAAGAAAATCCTTTAATTCTGAGGCTGTGACCTCGAGTCCTTTTTCTGCAAATGTAGTTCTTCAAAAGTTTGTGAGGAGCAACCAGGGAAGTATTGCTGAAGCCAAGATCAGGTCAGCCATGATGTTACTGAATGGTGAATCAAGGATGTTCTACCACTGTTCCTAGTTTGTTTGTATCCTTATGGCTTACTGCCCATTTCCAATGCATCATAGGAAACTACTTCCTCTGAAGGTATTTCTGATTAGCGATTGTTCATCGCTGGCTGTTATTGCTATTTTTGTAGTCATCCTTAATTTGGTGAAAGTCCTTGATCTTTCCTATAATAAACTTTGGGGGGGGAGGGGGTGTTTACCTGATGTCATTAACAGGCTGACATGTCAATAGTGATCACATTATAATAATAATAATAATAATACATTTTATTTATATAGCGCTTTTCATATACTCAAAGACGCTTTACAGAGATTTTGAGAACATAGGGGAAATGAATAAATAGATAAATAAGTAAATAAATAAATGAACAGAGAAAGGAGACAGAAGGTGAGGTGACCTTCAGTGGTTGAAGGCAGTACTGAACAGGTGAGACTTCAGCGATGTTTTGAATGTGGTGAGTGTGGGGGAGTCTCTAACGGTTTGGGGTAGTGAGTTCCATAGGGTGGGAGCAGTGATGGAGAAAGCCCTGTCCCCCCAGGATCTGAGTTTAGTCCGGATGTGGGGGGATAGGAGATTGGCAGCAGCAGAGCGGAGGGTGCAGGTGGGAGTGTGCCTGTGGAGGAGGTCGGTCAGGTAGGATGGGGCCAGGTTATGGAGGGCTTTGTAGGTTATGAGGAGGATTTTGTACTGGATTCTCTGGGGGATGGGGAGCCAGTGGAGTTTATAAAGGACGGGGGTGATATGGTCACGGATCGAGGTGTGTGTGAGTAGACGGGCAGCGGAGGTTTGAATGTATTGAAGTTTATTGATGATTTTTGAGGGTGCGCCATAGAGGAGGCTGTTGCAGTAGTCCAGACGGGAGGTGATGAAGGCGTGGATGAGGGTTTCTGCAGCTGTGGAGGAGAGGGATGGACGGAGACGGGCAATGTTTTTGAGGTGGAAGAAGGCTATCTTTGTGATGTGTTTGATGTGTTTGTCGAAGGAGAGGGTTTGATCAAGGATGATTCCAAGATTCCGGATGTGAGGTGAGGTGGATACTGGGAGACCATCAATGTTGAGGATGAAGTTTTGGGTGGATTTGGTGAGCATTTTTGGACCAATGATGATGACTTCAGATTTGTTGCAATTGAGTTTGAGGAAGTTTGATTGAAGCCAAGATTTTATTTCAGTAATGCAGTTTGTCAGTGTAGAGTGTGTGGTGGAGGAGATTGACTTGGTGGAGATGAGGAGCTGGATATCATCGGCGAAGCAGTGGAAGTTGAGACCATGACGGCGGATTAATTGACCAAGGGGGAACAAGTAGAGGATGAAGAGGAGGGGGCCAAGGACTGAGCCTTGGGGGACACCTTGGGGGAGGGGAGCGGTGGGGGATTTACAGTTGTTAATGGAGATGAACTGGTGTCTGTCAGAGAGGTAAGATTTGAACCAGGATAGGGCTGTGCCGGTGATGTTAAGGGAGGTTTCAAGTCGGGTGAGGAGAATGGAGTGATTTATGGTGTCAAAGGCGGCGCTGAGGTCAAGTAGGATGAGGATGTTGAGGTTGCCAGCATCGGAGGAGAGGAGAATGTCGTTTGTGATTTTGAGGAGCGCAGTTTCAGTACAGTGGTTTGAGCGGAATCCGGATTGGAAAGTTTCATACAGGTTATTGGTAGAGAGGTGGTATTTGAGTTGGGAAGCTACAGCACGTTCCAAAACTTTGGACAGAAAGGGTAGGTAGGTATGACTGAATTGACAATCCTTTGCCCTGTTCTTAAGTTATAGGAGCAGAATTAGACCATTCGGCCCATCAAGTCTGCTCCGCCATTTAATCACGGCTGATCTATCTTTCCATCTCAACCGCATTCTCCTGCCTTATCCCCATAACTCCTAACACCCATACTAATCAAGAATCTATCAATCTCCACCTTGAAAATATCTCCTATATTGCCTCCTAAAAATGTCTCCTTTAAGATCACCTGATTAAATCTCCAGATCATCTGATATTCCAAAGTCGATGCCAGACAGGCCTATGGACCTCTAGGCAGCCAGCTCATGGCAGGTGTGGTGGAGACACCAACGTGAGTCTCCTCAGACTCCTGTAGATTAACATTGTTCCCCACTGACTGGGGAGTTCCTGGTTGAATACCTAACGGGGAGGCTTGATGTGCTGT